>NC_045426.1:566961501-567264659 GCF_902635505.1 Sarcophilus harrisii | reverse complement strand
AAAATCATCCAAAAACCTAATCAAAACAATTAACACTTTTAGCAAAGTTGCAGCATATAAAATTAATCTACAGAATTCATCAGCATTTCTATATATTATTGACACAGCCCATTAGTAAGAGATAGAAAAATAAATTTCACTTAAAATAAGTAGACAAAATAAAATACTTGGGTATCTACCTGCCAAGAAAAACCCAAAAACTATATGAACAAACTAAGAAGAAGATTCATACAACACTGCAAGAGACATCTTGATTCAATCTGACATTTATCATTTTGTTGTAGTTATCTATTCAGCACCAAACTAAATTAACTAAACAGTCATCTAGGATGTCTAAAAGAAAAGTGCAAATGCTTCTGTAGTGGTAGTGGTAGTAGTGGTGGTAGTGATTGTGGTGGTAGCAATAGCAGCAATATTACTAATACTATTAGTATTACTACTACCAGTAGTTGTAGTAGTAATTTTACTTGTAATAGTAATAGTGAGTATTATTCGATGGAATACTAGTCCTGGAGTAAGGAATACCCAAGTTCAAAACTTTGCAGACATTTCCCAGCTTTGAGAGTTTGCACAAATCCCTTAACCCCCTATCTTAACTTCAATTTATTCTTCCATAAATTATAATAATCAAAGTATCTACCTCTTCATATGATTGTGAGGACCAAATAAGATTATATTTTCAAAGGGATTTGCGGACATTAAAGCATTATAATATTAAACCGTATTACTATTAGTAGCTACTACTAGTAGTGATGTTGGTAGTGGTAAGAGTAATAATAGCAGCAGCAGCAGCATAGTAATACCAGTACAACTCCCAACAATTAAAACAACCTTTATGAATTCCATAAGTATCTAGATCTTGTAGGATGATATGAGTCATAAGAAAAAACTCTCTAGTTTTTCTTCTTTATATTGAGGAAGGATACCCACGCTACAGGAACAATAATCCCTGAAGTCTGGACATAATTAAATAGTTCAATTTTATAATTGAATAAAATTTAAACCTCTGTATATTTAATTCATGTTAATAATATTTGTTCATGGTTGCTCTTCACAAGGCAGGGAAGCAAACATAAAAGTAAGTGATTTACATAAATGTCAATCTGGCATTTTTTTTCACAAGCATTGACCTTTCTAAGGTCAATGAGATGGAAACTTGGAAGGGAGCATGGATGAGCAAAGGACTTTATAAGTAATCATTCAAGGGAAAGAAGGTGAGCCCTCCTCTTTAGAAATCCTAATCTCTAGACAAATGTATAAGGTTACATCTGCAAGTACCCTCAGAATTCAATTAGTTCAGCCCACTTGCTTTACAAATGAGGAAACTAAGGCACAGAAAGATTAACTGTCTCATCTAAGGTCACTATTAAATTAAATAATTTAGCCTTTAATCTGGGTTTTCTTACAGAGAATAACTTCCAGCACTTAATATATTGTCTTCTATATAGTAGGAATTTAATTAATGCTTGCTGATTATTCAAAATTCATTATTCTTTCCACTATACTTGTTTAAACACTGGAGTGCTGGGACCAACTTAGCTTAAGGAAAGCTGTAATAATTTTAAACTGAAAATCTTTATCATTCAGTTTTTTCCCACAGTAGAACTAGATGTCAATATTTCTAGAAAAAAATGTATTTTTATTTCTAGGTGGATACATGCTACATTATTTTTTACCCATATTTGGGGGAAGGAGTGACTAAGAGAAAGCAGGAAACTCATTTTGGATACTATGTATATGTGTAGGGGTGGGGGTGGGGAAATGATTGAGGATAGTATTGTCAATTAAGAGATTGTTAAATTGGAATCATTTCTATTCCCACATTTGCTTTTTAAAAAATTGACTAACTTTTAAAACTTGTCAATAACTAAGTTGTGTCTTAGGTTTGGTTATCTATTTACTTGCTTCTTGAAAGTAATAAAATAATATAAAGTTTGATTTTTCAAAGTTATATCAGGACACAAAGAACTCAAATCATCAAAATTGCAAAAAAAAAGTATTGTTAGTGTTCAAATCTACATGTTAACTTTTTGTTGCAAACCTGGTGATAAGATCAAGGCCTTTTATATTTGAGGATCATTTTGCATGAATTATTGTCAATGTGTTAGATCAATTATTGTTATTATTTATAGGAAAGAATTCTAATGAATTTAACAATTCCAAATTGATTATTAGCTAATAGTCCCTGGTGGGTTTCACTTCTTAGGATTCTCTTTATTTAACAGAAGAAATCTTTTAAACTATTGTGAAACAATAAATAATTTTAATTACATTATCGTCAATCATTTGAATGCTCATAATTAGAGTCCGAACAGTGTTTCTGATTAAAAGTGTTGTCTCAGAGTTAAAAGAGTATGGGTTCACATCCAGATCCTAAAAACTTTTGAAAAGCTTTACTTTCTTCCTCATCCAAGAAGTCTTTACCTCTGGAAATATGATTCAAGGGAAATTTTATTTATGCAAGAAATAATGGTTACAACAAATGAACCTCCCTCTATGTTCATGTTGATTTTTTTTCTTTCTTTGAAATAAAAAATGTTGAAACAAAAAAATTGGCCAGAAAAAAAAAGGATAAGAAAAAACTTAGTTACTAAATTTATTTTCCCCTTGAGGATTAAATTCAAGAGGTATTTGAGTTATCTTAAAAAAACAAATTTATGAAATTGGCTGTCATACAGTTTATAAATTTATTTTTGTAGATAAGAATACCTGATTTCACAAACATTAGGTGAAAGTTATTTTATATAAAAAATAAAAACAAGAATAACTTCCTTGAGGTAATCTTAGATCATTGTGACCCAGAATGGATTTTCTAACTTGAGGTGAATTGATACTTAAACAACGCCTTCTTTCATCAAGTAAACATGCATTTATTAAGTCTTTACTATGTTGCAAACATTGTTCTAGGCACAAATAATATAACCTTTGAAAACTGAAATAGTCTGTTGTTTAAACTTTTTAAATTAACCACATTGTAGTTCACAGAGATCATATCTGGATTTGGGCCTGATTTTATCCCCTAGAGCAAGGACTTTAACCTGAAAAACATGTTTATATCTATTATTTTGAGAAAGTATTTATAGGTTTCACCAAACTGCCATAAAAAGTTCATGATATCTAAAAGTTTATAAACTCCTGCCACAGAGCATACCACAGATATTCTCATCCCTCACTAGACTCATGTCTGATTTGCATGTCTTTATCATTTTTTTCTGTTTTCTCACTCTGCCATTCTTAAATCCTTGATAGTTCCTTCAGTTATTCAGTTCTAATATGTACTTTGTGCCCAGTGAAATTCCTGTTAGAAAATCTTGATCTTCATTTCCTGTAAGATACTAAAGGATAACAAACAGCCCTAAGCAGAATTGCCAATTATAGTTTGTAGTAGGATCCTTTGTTATTTGTAGTTTTTTGTTGTTTCTTTTTTTTTTCCCCCACAGTGAATAGGGTAAAGAACATAATGGTGTATATATGAAAGGAGACTAGGGAACATTGTGACCTTCTCAAAGCCTGATAAAATTTTAAATTGGTTTTTATCAGGATTTCTTGAGACTTGTCTTTTAAAAAAAAAAAAATAACTATGGTTCTCATCCTTCCTTTATAACTTCTTTCTCCCCCTTTTTTCCCATAGTTAAAGCCTTTTCTTTCTTCTTTCCCCTCATTCACAGGTTTACTTTGAGGTTTTGTCTCTACTATTTTCAGTTCATAAACACATCTTAAGAAGTTCTTTCTTCTGAATGAACCTGTTACCATATGGGAACCTATATTCACATCCCTACTTCTTATTCTTTCTAATTTTTTTTTCTGGCTAACTATATGGTATTTCCACTTAACTACTCCCACTAACATTGTTTCATTGTATTTCTACTATTTTCCAATCTACCCACCTTCAAAGCTGTCAATACACTTTCCTTAGAATTATATTGGTCTTCTTAATTAATAAAATTTATCTTGGACTTGTAATGCTGGAGAAACTGAGGCAAAATAGAGATTAGAGAGTATTTAATAATTTATTTGAAAGGGAGCGATTTACTGGGACCAAATGGATCCATGGTTTGATCCCAGGGTTGAATGAGAGACTATGGGTCTCCAAGAATCCAGCAAACAATGTAAGTTCTCAATAACCTTTATAGAAGTGGCTCAGACACAGGGGGCAGATCAAGGCAGGATTGGAAGTCAGGGTGCTAACAGTGAGAACATGGGACTAACAATCCAGTTCTGACAGGGTGAGGAGAGGCATGGGGACATCTGATAATTGGCATTACAGAATGGGGAGAGGCACCCAACATTCTGATAATGCCTAAGATAGAAGGTTTTTCTCCTTATCTGGATCATCATGATTAGGAGGAAGGGGTTGTTGAGCAGAACAATTATAAACTGAGGCAGAACAATTAGGGAAACAGAGACAGGACAATTTAGGGAAACTGAGTCAGTACAATAAAAGAGAATTGTGGCACAACAGACTCTTCTCCCTTTTCTTTCTCCATTTCAGTATATAATAAATCACATGATTTTTTTTCTCCTGTTTCCTTTTTTGGAGTCAAACTTCTTAACTCCTACCCCTTTATCCCACCCAATTCCTATAGTTACCACAATTGTTCATATTCACACATTCACATCACTCTAGTTTAGATTACAACAGCTGTGTTCTGGTTATTTTCCCTCTTATCTTCCCATTCTATCCATCAAATAAATAATTTCCACACATAAATACACAAATCTTTCTTGGCTGTGTTTTTGGTAAAGTGCTTATAATTAATTTATTTATGATTATGGTTAATTATAAGCACAAATAATGATATAAATGTCTTTGATAAATTTCTCTCCAGTCTTTTTCCATTCAATAAACACTTAATTAGTCCCTACTATATCTAAATGACATGCTTGGGTCTGAGAGAGAGATGCAAAAATGGCTTGATATATCATGCATTTGTATCTCAGCTCTGACCCTTCCAGACATGCCTATGGATCTTTGCTGTCTAATATGCTTGATATGTAAAAAGAGGAAGCTATACTTTGAAAGTCTCCTTTTTCTCTAAATTTTTCATCCCATATAAATCTTTGCCCTCAAGAACACTTTTTAGGAAAGACAGGGAATAATTACATATGATTTAAAATCACTACTAAGTTGTCATGAGAAATACAAAAATAGTTCCATAGATGTTAAAGGGAAGAAAAAGCCACTTCTGCTAAGGGTTGGATAAAGGACCTCAATGTAGAGGTAGTATTTGGACATAGCCTTAAAAGAAGAGTACAGGTGAACATGGGTTTGATGGGGCATGTGTGATTTCTACAGGGAATAGCATAAACAAAGCTACAAATGTGAGAATGGGTGGGATAAATTTGGAAAATGTTGAAAAGTCTAGTTTGACTAGAAGGAGGAAAAGGAATTTTTGCCTAAATTGCTTTCCTCAAAGTCACTTCCACATTTAATTGACTTTGTTTACTAAACATTTCCTTTTGTTACTCATAAAGTTCATTTGTACTGCATTAATCTACATCTTTTGCTTTTCTCATTTGTAAGTTTTAAATGGCTTTCTTTGGTTATATTTTGATCATTCTCCTTAAACTGTAAGCTATATAAAGCTAAGAAAAATATATGTATATTTATATCTATATCTGTCTATACTTCTGTTCTTTACTATTATTTGCTATTGTGTTTTCTGTAGCAAAGTTAAACAGAAATGCACTAGAAATATTGAATTACATAAAGATTATTACTTAACTAACAGCTATATCATTTGTATCTCTGGAGAAAAGTTCCGTTTTAGATCCTCCAAAAAACCTTGGGTTTGGTCAATCCTTTATCATCTTCATAATCAAGTCCAAGATTCTCTTCAGATTAATTCATGAAAAAAAAAAAAGAAAAAGAAAAAAAAAATCTGCAAATTCAGGACTTACTCATGTGAACTCTTCAGATTCCCCTGTGCTGGCCTAAATCAAATCACTCAAAACAACTTCAGAATGAAATGAATGGTCTTCAAATAAAAAAATAAAATAAAAAATCCTATAATAAAGCCATGAAACTTCAATATGGTGAAAACAAGACTTTGATGATAACTTAGATTTTGATTAGATCCCAAAAGTAGAAGTTATGATTTCATTTGTATCTGGTCGTAGGCCAAATAAAATTGCCCCCACATAAAGATGTGCCTCTGTGTGTGCATATTTGTATGTACCTGTATGTGTATTATGGAAGAATATAAGCTAAATATATTTATTTTGCACACATATAGCAAATATATTTTGTATATGTATGTAGCTATATAAACATATGTAAATATATACATGTAAATAAGCATGTAAAATGTTTGTATTTTATATATGTGGATAGAAGTAAATACTTATCTATATACACATATTATCTATCTATGCACATACATATTTATATTTGGTATACCAACAGACTTTACCTCTATGGGCCTATATACACAAGTGATTATATATATACATATATATATATATATATATATATATATATATGTATAAATGTATAATCACTTTTGCACAAAAATCCATGGAAGTATTCTCAATTGAAATATTAAAAATAAAGGCTCTTTTGACTTAAATACAAATAATGATAACTCCTGTCCCCTCAATAATGCAAAATTTGTTTGGAATTTATTTGAGTAATAAAAAAATAGAATTTTTTAGAAATGGTTTTATTGTACAAAGATGGTGGACCACATTTCATGATTTGTCCTAAATAATCTTTATTGTATAAGTTCATCAGATGGTGAGGTTGCTTCATCTGTATGTAGAAAGAAAAATTCCTGGAAAATATAAGTATTCAAGATTTAATAGTTAATTAGAAATGAGAATCAATAGCATCTAATCTATAATATAATTCTACACATCTTTGTACCTTTACAGTATTATATTTCTTTTGGTAGAAATATGGGACAAATTAACAAGGACAATTTAAACAAGTTAGGTGGTATGGAAAAGCCCTGGCAATACATAATTGTAAGAATTAAAGTTGATAGTTTTGAGTAAGAGATGTAGAATACACAGATGAACATAGAATACTTAAGAAAGTGATCAGCAGTAGGGAGAGTCAGTAATGATGAGTAATTTTCTAAAAAATTTAATGGAAAATAAATTTTCTCTTTTGTAATTCTATCCTATATATGTGTGTGTGTATATATATATATATATATATATATATATGTATGAAACTTAATAATAAAATTATATTTCAAAATATCTCATCTTATGTCCATATTTGTAATACTGAAGAAAATATTTTATGACTTTCAAGTCCTAGTATACAAACACACACACACACACACACACACACACACACACACACACACACTAAAATCCCAACTTCAAGTTAGAAAAAAAACCTTATTTGTAAATAAATTTAATAATATCTGCTCTACCTATCTCAAAGGATTTTTATCAGTTTCAAATGATACAAAAAAGCATATGGAAATCCATTTTGAACCTTCTAAAATAATATGTGGATACAAGATGACATGGGGAGCCATAAGCAACATGACAGAAGCTTCTCTAGAGAAAAGACTGCTTCAATTACTCTTGGTATCCCCAGTTATTGTAGAATATGACATATAGTGGATATTTAATAAATGATTATGGATGGAGTAATAGAAATAGAGTCAGTACAGCTCACTTTCAAATATCTCCTCAGATTTTTAATATATGATCAAGGGAAATATATTCAACTTCTCTCATCCTCAGTTTCTTCATCTCTAATATAGCAAAAATCAAAGCACTTAATTTAGGGGTTATTATGAGAGTCAAATAAGTATATATATATATATATATATATATATATGTTCATACATACATATGTGTGTATTTCACAAATATTGAAGCTTCATTTAGTTATTTACTATTACTGAATTGAATATTATTAAATACTTTCAACCAAGATCATTGATTTTGATCAGTAGGAAAGTTAATGACAAAATGATGCTTTTGCATTAAAATATATGAACACTTCTTATTACCCTTAAGCTGACTGTTATTGTTTAACTTTGGAATCACTTAATTGTCTTTTACAACCCTTGTGTAGTTAATTATGTTACTTTCTGACTGTTAAATTTTTTCTTCTCTTTTTCATTTACACAGGAAATGACCTCTTTCTAGTTGCAGTTCATGAATTAGGACATGCACTAGGGTTGGAACATTCCAATGATCCTACAGCAATCATGGCTCCCTTTTACCAGTATATGGAGACTGACAACTTTAAGCTACCTAATGATGATTTACAAGGCATCCAGAAGATTTATGGTAGGTTGCTCTTTTATCAGGCCTTTGTTTTATTGACTCCATCTTGAAGTGTAGAAGCTCTTGTTTTATCATTTAAAATGAGATATCTAAGTGTGTAGTACAATACTGGAATAAACAGTACAGCACTTTGGACAGTCATCTCAGGTGGCTTAAATATATAGGTTCTGAGAAAGTTTCTGATTTTGATGAGGTCTGCCTATCTATTTTTTTTTCTATTCCACAATTTCTATTCCACCAAGGGAAAATATTTTTAGTATTAAAATAAAGATGCAAGAGTGCTTGATTGGGATATTGAGATAAGTAATAAAATAAGAATGGTAAGTTGTCTTTTTGAGACGCTGAGACTCAAGCTCAGCCCTTTCAGTTGATGGGTTTCAATAGTCTATTACTCACAGCTGCAGCATTATTTATGTTACATAAGTTGATGAATGTGACAAATTAACCTGAAAATATGTAATTATCAATACCCAATTTTGAATAATATAAACTTGTAAAATATACATGGCTATATTTTTTCATTATCTCAAAATAAAGTCAATAACTTATTATTATAAATATGGAAATATTTTAAATAGTGAGATTATACAAATGAGAGCAAATCAACTGTAAGTTTAAAAAAAAAGTAGTACATTTTTTACAGTAACTTTAACTCCCATAGTATCATCATTGACCTTTCCAGATACATTTATTTCACCCATAATTGTTAAGACCATGGCACATGTAATTTCCATTACGTGAATCTGTTTTGCTAAATTAATGGGGTGAAACTTTCATTCTTACAGTGCAAAGACAAATCTGTGTTGTCTGCATGTTAATACACAGTAACTAGTAGATGTCATTTGCATTTTAAAGCAGCCTAGTTTAAGTTTAATAATTTGTTTTGCATTAATTAGTTTTTTCAGTTTAAATGTCTCTGTGTTAAGTGCTGTCTGGGGTTAAAGTAGATTTTTTTTTCAAGGTCACAGTTCTATCTACTCCATATTGTTGGAGAAATCAAACTTAATGATAGGAAAAAATGTGGATGTCCTTGCCTAGAAGCTGAATATTTCTATTCTAAATATTAGAGTATATTCTTATATGTCTATGATGCTATATAATATGTGCGAAAGGATATTTCTTTAAAATGGTTAAATGAAAGGTGACTCTTTCTCATGACCTCATGAATTAGTAGTCTAGACAGAAGGTCTACAACAGAATATCCTTCTCATAGTCTAAATTCCAAGTGTTAACAGCTGTGTCTTTCATTAAAAAAAAAAATCCTTGAAAAGTGGTACTCAATATCAGTGCCAAATTACTTGTGTGAACTTTGGCTTGATTTAGAAGACTCCTTTCAAAAATTGTTTCATAAAATTAATGTTTTGCTTCTGGCATTATAATCAATAGGTAACAAATTCAATATGCAAATGAAAACCTTTTCCAGAAATACATTAAAGTATTTCAATAGGGACAAGATTTTAAAGTTGGAAAAGTTATGGTGTTTGATCTAATACTCACATTTAGCATGAGTTTGGGTCAGTAAATCTTTTCTTTCATGATTATTCACATATACTTGTCATATTTGCTTGTTTAATTTCTCAGAATATGTTATATAGGTTTGTTGTATATAGTCCCTGAATAAACAGTGGAGAAGTTGTTATTGAAAACTAACAAATAAATTTTTATTAACCATTTCAAGAACATAGCATGGCAATTTAATATTAAACATAATTGTATATTCATTTTCATTTTTTTCTTTATATGATCTTAAATACCTCTTAGATCACCTAGTTGGTATCCTCTGCTGATGAATAATTGTTCTCTGTAGCATATTTTCCAGCACTATTCCAGTTTTAAGTGAGTCCAAGCACTGTCCTCATGTTTTCAAAAGGTCCACCTGACAAGACCCCTCCACCAACAAGACCTCTACCAACAGTGCCCCCACACCGTTCTATTCCTCCGCTAGACCCACGGAAGAATGACAGGCCTAAACCTCCACGGCCTCCCACTGGCAAACCTTTCTATCCTGGAGCCAAACCCAACATCTGTGATGGGAACTTCAACACTCTTGCCATTCTCCGCCGAGAGATGTTTGTTTTTAAGGTAGGAATATGTGCCTTTTTTTTTTTTCAATCTAAAAATTCTCATTCATTATAGCATCGCCTTTCCTGCCCTCTTATAGTTGTTAAGTTTTCTTAAAAGGACCTTTTAAAAAACAGAAAAATAAAGAAACACACATGGCTTAAATGTCTAGCAAAAGAAAATTGCTGTAGTGTTCTATTTGGGGAATGTATTTAAGTCAGCAGAAGCTGTAATGCCTAGAAATTTGAGGGTAAGTAAGTAAATGCTGCATGTTGGGAAGAGATAAAAAAGTATAATTCAAGTCATGAATAGAAACTAATAGGGATGATTTGGTTGGGAGCTTAGCCACTTCCAGAGGCTCAGCAGTCATTGTATCTTTGGTTTAGACATCTTTATAAGAATCCTGTAATTTCACTTTACAATTAGACGAGAACTTTGTGAGGAATATTTGACATCACATTATGATTTTATTGTAGATATTTACAATGAATGCTTGCAAATGACATTTTTTATGTTATCTGTTTTGTGGAAGTTATTTTTTTTTAAACAACTTTAGCTTAATATTTTCTGTTTGTGTTTAATGAATAAAAATAAATAAATTAAAGCAAGGAATCCTACAAGTAGGATTTGTATATCATAAAGAAGTGATCTTGTGATCTTGTCAAATCCTTTAATTAATTTCCAGGAAACATTGTTTTCTCTGTCAATACTGGTAATAATAAGTTGGATGCACATAGATATTTCAATATTCTATCACCAGGTCCATGCTAGAAGCCTTTTTGAATTTGCGAAAACTTATGATCCACAGGCATAGCTTTCTAAAATCTAGAAAAATATCACAATATAGAAGTGTCAAGAGGATTGCTTTAATGGAAGGTTTTATACTAAATGGAATCATTTTCTCCCACTAATATATATATATATATATATATATATATATATATATATATATATATAGTTTTATGGAATTAATAGTTTTTTTTTAAAAAAATTCTGTGTAATTGGAGTAGCTAGATGGTACAGTAGATAAAGTATTGGCTATTGGCCCTGGACTCAGGAGGGTCTAAGAATCCTTAGTCTGTCCTTAAGCCCTAGCCTCAGATATTTAACAGTTACTAGCTATGTGACCTTAGGCTACTTAGTTAACTCCAAATTGCCTTGCAAAACAAGCAATCAACTTGATGTAACTTCATTATTTGATAATTCATTCTTTAAAATTCTAAGAAACTCATTACCTACAAAGAAATCTATAGTGAATATTTTTGTAAACAAAATCTCTAATCTGCAAATGAATAATCACTCCTTGATTAATCTATTTTTATAAATCTATATTTTTCACACTAAGTCTCACATAAAACTCTCTAGAGAAAATATTTTTGTAATCCATTGTCAAATACTATAAATAGCAGAATTGAATGTTGATAGGGCAGGACATAAAAAAAAAAACTCCAGTGAAAATGCTATGTGTGTTTGGTAAGATAAATATTACAAGGGTAAATGTAGGATCTTGCAGGATATTGATGGCTAAAAAAGAGTATATAAAAACAGGAAGTTTGGGGAATGGTGTGTAGTGTCACAGGGTATTTATTTCAGATATCTTTTCGAGGAATGGTGGTATTGATTATTGTTCCTAGAATTAAAGATTGGAAAGGTGTAGTGATGGAGAAGAAGGTATGTACGAGGAATAGATTTAAAATGATGCTATAGTAACTTCATGCTAGGTATGGGCTGAGTTAATTATAAAGAATTCTTACCAATTAGAAACTAAGTGCCCCAGGGCAGGAACTGAATAGTGCAGCTAAAGATAAAAAGACATGACATGAAGATTAATGCAGTATAGTAATTAAATTCAGTCTCTCTCTTAGAACTTTATTTTTGTTTTTGCAATTTAAAGTCAATTTTATTCATATCATCCATTTAACACCATCCATATTACTTATTGTATCTTCCTCACTCACTAGAAACATACAAAGAGAGATGATGAAAGATTGTAGCATTCCATGTTCCATGTTTCCTCAGAGAAATAAAAGGACATTTTCCTCCCCTAAATCTCTTTGGGGACCATCTTGGTCATTCTAATTTTGAAACATTTAGTGCTAAAGCATTTAGTGTTTTGTTTTTTCCATAATAAAAGTTATTATATATATATATTGTTTTCTTGATTCTGCTTACATCACTTTGCATTAGTTCATATAAATTTTCTGCACTTTTTCTGTAGTCAGGGTATGTATCATTTCTTACAGCACAGTAATTTTCTTTTAGATTCATATAGCATACCTCTTTAGCCATTCTCCAATCAGTGAGGGTCTCCTTTATTCCTAGTTATTTCTATCAACAAATGCTGCTAAAATATTGCTTTTAGAACCCTTTCTGCACCCCAACTCTTTCTTTCTTTATTGTTATCAATGACTACCTGATAGCATATGCCTAGCAGTGTAATCTGTGTATCATCTGGTATGAGTATGTTTATGACATTCTTTGTCATAGTTCTCAGAAATCAAAATAAATTATAGGTTCCCTAGTTCTCTCCTTTCCTTAACTATCATTACATTTTGTAGATGAATAGGGTGAGGTCCACGAAGGTTACATAAACTATTCAAAGAAACACATCTTACTTCAGAGTATGGATTCAAACTTACATTCTCTGACTCCAGATCATTAAAAAATACATCATATTTGCCTCTTATTGAGTTTGTTTTTATAGTTAGGGATTCATAATCATTTTTGTGTCATATCCAAATTCACAAATTCTGATGTTAAATAAATGACAAGAATTAAAAGCTTCAGCTTTCAAGTTCTTAAAGGAAACAATATTGTGCCTTTGAATGTTTGAAAATTTTTACACATTAATATAATATATTTATGGATTTTTTCTTATCATTGTTTTGACCCAAACTGAAATATTAGAGAAGAATATCATTGTTTTTACTGGCATTAAGCACAGTATCACAATTTCTACATCATGCAATAATGTGAATCTTCTAGGATAACAAAATGTGCTCTTATTTATGGTTGACAACAATCAATAAGTAATGAAATGTCCTACTTACAAAAAATGTCCTGTGTACTCCTATGTATTTTCAAAATATAGATTATTATCATTTATTATAGGCAGCATTCTTTTCCTTTATTAGAAATAAAACAACCACAACAAAGTTCCTGACTTGAATGTAATGTGCATGAAGACATCTTATATTCAAGAAAAATCAATGATTTTGTCCAAACTAACAAATTAAAGTTTCAATTTCTAAGAAGGACCTGAAATGCTTAATTGGATGCTTTCTATTTTTTTTTCTTTCAAGAGGAATAGTAAATAAATTTGAAATAAGAGAAAAGAAATAGTTTTAAAACGGCTTTTCTCAAAATAGGTATCTATGATTAAATGGCACTGAAATGCCTGGTCGAGAAAAATGAAAAAGAAAACCTGAACAAATTCATTATTATTTATTTTGCCTGCTTGAGGACAAACAACTTTTGAATGACTTTTTTCTCATTTAATATGCCTGACTAGTTGTTTGTTTGTTTTTGGCATCAGCCAAAGTTTGTTATTATATGATCAGTTTCATAGGTTTTGGGGGGTTTTATGGAGTTTTTCCCTCCTCCTCTCCCTCTGGGAAAATAAGACATGCTTTGATTTCAGCAGTCAGTTTGTATATGCCAGCATCTATTTGTGTGTGAATGTGTGCATTGTTTGTGACTGTAACTTATTGAAATGACATTCTAAATTCCTTCTATGCAGATCTTATGTGATGATGTTTCTGTGTTTATGTTTTCAAGCACTAGTTGTTCACAGAATGTTCCTAGTAGTGTTATCTCTACTTGAGGGTTTTGTTGTTATTAACTGAATAAAGAGTAGTTCCTTTACACAATGCTTCACATAATTTAAAAAAAAAGTACTTAGATATCATTGTCGATCACAGACCTATATTGGACATATCTTCAAAAACTGTTCTTCTCATAAGGAAAAAATGAGGTAAATATCTAAAATCCTATTTTTTTAACTCTATATATTTAACCACCATATATGGTAGAAAAACTTCTCATATTTTCCAGCTTGCAGTTTTTTTTTTAATCTCTTATCGCTATCTTTCAGTTAAGAATAGCATCTCTAATAGATAATATTTAACATAAATTAATTATAATTTATTTTTAGTGACCAGCTAGTACTTCTTCTGCATGCTTTCTTTTATTTTTACATTTTTCTCAACTTTTAAAAAACTTTTTTCTTTAACTTTTAGGTTCTCCTTATATTTACATATTTATTTTGTGAGCAAGATTGGAAAAATATTTTTCTGTCTAATGTTATTTTTACAAAATGTATCTTTAACACTAAGTTTTGGGTTTCATTTTTTCTCTTTCCTCTCCATATCCATTATATGTAACCTATTCTGAATTCCTTTATAGACTTCCTTGACAATATCACTTTATTTTATGATAGTTTACATTCACGTCCCCTTTTACTCTCACCTCTCTCATCTTTTTATTTCCTTAATTGAATTTCTCATCACCTTTCACCGAATCTTATGGTTACATATTAATTGACCTTTCTGTTTCCAACATATCATTTTTAAAAATCTTATTTCCGGTTTGTTGTGCACTTTATGTTCAGATAAATCTTTCATAAAGATAGCTATCTTAGTTTTATTTTTGGGGAAAATAAGCACACCCCTACTTACAGCCACAAATCTAAATTGTTTTCTCTGATGTAGATTTTCTGTGAACTCACTCTAAGAATTTATTTTTCCCTTAGCACAAATCCACCAATCTAGTTTATTTGGAGGGGTTGTTGCTTTTTGACTAGGTAATTGGGGTTAAGTAACTTGCCCAGGATCACACAGCAAGGAAGTATTAAGTGTCTGAGGTCTGAGTTAAACTTGGGTCCTCCTGACTCCTGGGTAGGTGCTTTATCCACTGTACCATCTGCCAGTGTACCAGTCTAACTAGACTAATCTCAGTGTCCAAATTAGAAAAAAAAAGTTGTACATCTTTTTAACTTGTTTTCTTTGCTTTCCCAAAAGTCTTCTCTTCTCCCTTTCACTAATATTTATCTTACCCATTTATGAGTTTTAGCTTTCCTTGAACCCATCCCTAATTTCTGAAATTCCCTCAGTTTAAATCATTTATATGCTTCCTACTTAACATCTTATCTTGAAGAACAAAAATCATATTTTAATGAGATTTGAGTTTTTATAAATAGTTTATTTTTATAAACTTTTCTTTCTTCTGATGTTACATGTTGCATAAAACATTTAACTAAGCATCTTTCAAGTAGAAACTTGCACTTAAAAAATAAAAAAATCACTGTTGTGAAAGATAAGAGATATGAATTAACTGAATTTGTAGAGTATGTATTTTGATACACATAATTTTTTCTTGATTTTATATATGTGTGTGTGTGTGTAATTCTCTATTTAATAGATACTTCTGAAACGTGGTAATAAGGAAAAAAATAACTGAAACAAATAACCTTGGGTTCATTTATGAGATATTAGAAATTCCAGAAAAAAAATCATCAGGATCTTTAAATTGTCTGAAATTAGAAAAGACATTTGAAAATGAAGCAGAATGTTACCATGTCTGACAGAGATTGGGTTATTTTATGAAGCAGTGTTTGTAATCGGGTTATATTAGAACAATGATGCTAATCAGGGTTTTAATGAAGATTGGGGAAAAAATCTGAGTTCCCTGTCTCATGAAGAAAAATATTAGTAATTGATGATTTTATCATCATAGGGGCTCTCAGAGTATGTAAGATTTCTCCAACAAAACAGATTACAATTCCTATTTGAGGCAGTAGATAAGTCCTAAATTGGAGTCACATTGCATAAATGTGACAAAAGTTATATATCTAGTAATTTTTTCCAGCCAGGTATGAAGCCAGCCTTCTAGACTCCAAGGTTAATATTCTATTCTCTGTGGCATCATGCTTCTGTGAGATTATAATATCAAAAACCTAAAAAAAAAATTTTGATATTTACTTTGGAGAATACAAAAAGAAAATATATTGCTTCTTTCTTTTTACCCTGAAGTCTTGTTCTTACAATTATTAATAAATTTACTGTGCTTTAATAAGACCTTGATGAATGATAACCATCTACTTAATTCTAAAAGGAAATCCTAGCATGAAGTATTCCCATAACAAAAGATTATTCAGATTTCAAATATTACCTTTGCTTACATGGACAGTATACTTATTGAATATATTGCGTTCATATAACTGAGGACAGAACTAAATCCAATTTTATTTCACTAAGGTAAGATTATGGTTTATTGAACAAAAAAATAGACTACAAAGGCAAGAAAATCTACATATTTTAAAAGAAATTTCTTCTTTTGGAGTTGTAATCCTTTCGTCCTTATTCTTTTTTTTATTCTCCAAACCTACCTGTTTACATCTTCTATAACTCATCTAGATTAAATCAAAGGACAACCATATTTAGTATCCTCTTATTACTTAATCACTTTGAAAAACATTGCTTAGTTCTCCTTGTTATAATATTTTCCTGAAGGTTTTTTTTCCCCATCTAAAAATTTTACATTTATATACAATTGTATGTAGTAAGATTTAATTAAGAAATAAAATGTACTTTTTATTTCACATATATATGTAAAACACAAAAAACTCTAAATTCTAG
Organism: Sarcophilus harrisii; assembly: GCF_902635505.1. Taxonomy (NCBI): domain Eukaryota; kingdom Metazoa; phylum Chordata; class Mammalia; order Dasyuromorphia; family Dasyuridae; genus Sarcophilus; species Sarcophilus harrisii. The sequence goes on along the minus strand of NC_045426.1, from coordinate 567,247,707 downwards.
AGCTAGAAGAGATTCTTTAATCTAAGTTCTACTTTAATAAGCATGTGGAAAGTTTCATAAAATCAAAACACATTAATTTTACATATCCAATGCAGTGCTCTCTAAATAGGCAACAAATATAACCAATACCATGTAATAATTTTTCAATTTTTTTGAAAGACAGTACTATTTATATTTCACTTAACAGTTTATAGAGCTTATAAAATAAATAGAAATCATGGTGTCTACCTTCAAAAAACTAAACATTTTCTTGGGGAAGCAATCCTAAAATAATAATCATTGTAATTTAGATATCATCTAGTTAAATAGTAGTAATAATAATAATTGACATTTATGTGACATTCTAAAGATTTTCAAAATTTTAAGCTTTTAGAGCCCTTTACATACATTACATTTTAATCTTCACAATAATCTTATGAAATTGGTCTTTTATTATTATTCCAATTTTACAGGTGAGAAAGTGAGTTTCAAAGAAATTTAAAAACTTTCTATTCGTCAAAAAAAATACTAGAAATGCAATATGAAACCAGGTCTTCATGAGTCTCCACCCAGTTTGTTTATCTTCTATTTAATACTTCCTACATTATATAAATCTACAATATCCCTGACAAATTATTTTTCAGCCTATGTTTAAATACCACCAATAATAACTCTTCATCAGACAAGAGAGTATATTCTGTTGGGCTGCATCTAATAAGTCATTAGTAAAGTGTCCCTTGAAGTACTTCATGTCAGAGTCAAAAACTATGTTATCTAATATTCTGCCCATGTCATGCTTCTACTCTTTAGGTTTAAGAATAATTATGATTGAAAAATACATGGCCAAGAAAATTCAGATAAATTAGGGCATTCAGTCACTAAAATGAGACTTTAGGACTCTATTCAATGTGGGCCAAAAAAAAAGGGGAGAGATAAATATAAACTGAACAAAGAAAGACAGAAAAAGTCTTATGAAGGAAGATGAGGTATGCTCTATATACTACAAATGGATATTAAAATTTTAGAATTAAACCCTTCTCCATGAAATATCAATGTGAATTCATATTGTATAACTTTAAGCACAGTCTTACTAAACAATTATGATAGCAATAATTTTAATATAATGTATTATTTCTTGCTCCTAAAGTTTACTAAGTCCTGAGACTTATAAATTAATTTTATTTATTTTTTATTTTTATTTATATATATTTAATATATTTTATATTTTAATATTTTAGTATATTTTAATATACTTATACTGAAGTATAAAATAATTTAGCATGACATTAATTTTATAATTAATTTTTAAAATTTCTGAGTAGACAGAGCAAGATATGACATTAACTTCAATGTAACTTGAAAACTTATTGTTAAGTCACTTCAGCCATGTTTTATTCCCCATGTTCCTTTTTGGGTTTTTCCTCAGCAAAGATACTGGAATGGTTTGTCATTTCCTTCTCCAATTCATTTTACAAATGAGGCAAATACTGAGGCAAATTTACTGAGGCAAATAGGGTTAAGTGACTTGTCCAGGTTCACATAGCTAATAAGTATCTGATGCTGTCCCAACTCAACTACATGGACATTAAAGAAAGATTGTGCAAATTATTTTGGTGAAAGGCTCAAAAAAGTGTATTAATGATATATCCTAAATAATCCAGTGATATATTGCCTTTGGAGGTCAGGAAAAAGCAAGCAAAATCTCAGAGTCTTTGGATGGGTTGCTCACATCAAATTTTTGGGAGAACATAGAGAATCACTCAAAGTGGACAAACAAGGAGGCTTTGTGATCCACATATTTTGAAAGGGTTCTAAAATGACAAGAACACACATGCCTATATTTAAATATGTATTGAATGTTCTAATTATTTTATAAAGAATAACTAAATTTAATTTAAGCAAATGAAAATGTCTACTCTGTTGAATGGGTTGATTACTCTAAAAATCATGGATTCTTTCTCTGTTCTAATATTCCTTGTAGCACAATTCCCCATGTTCTAATGAAAACTTTTAATGTGAATTAATTGGTGATATATTTTGTGTACTGGTGTATATTCACTACTATAAATTTCATTTTGTATGAAAATTGAATTATACATAGAGTAATTGTTTGCATTTATACAAATCACTTTAAAATTAAAATCTTTCATTTCTGCTTAGCAACATAGTTCCTTACTAGCTTGAAAATGTGACAGTTTCTAAATATTGTTTGTCAGAAATGTGTGTTTTTATTCTCTTGGTTTTAAATAACTGTCACAATCCATCATTTTTATTGATACTTTTTAAAAACAGTCATTTATATTCAGAGTTCAGAGTTTAGAGAATTTCAGCATAGATTCAAATTCATTAAATAAGTGTAATTTCATTGTTATGCTTACACAAATAAATCTGAAAAAACTCCAACTTTCTTATATTTGTTAATGCTGAAAAATGCACATAATGTGTTAATTTATTGTGAATAAATTGATTTTATTTTATATGTATTTAATATTTAATTTAAAGCAAAAAGTCTGTGAATTTTTGAGAAGCAAAAATACAACCTAGCACCATCTTCCTAATCTCCCTTTGCTTCTCTTATTATATGGACTTTATTTTAAAGAAGGTCTATTCTTCTAAATATCCTAGAAGATCTTTTTTTTTTCTTGAGAGGTTTTTCATTCAGAGTGATACCACTAGAATCAACCAGAAATCACTGCAAGATGTGGAAGGTATAAAAAGTAAGCAATTACATAGAGCTAGTAGCAAGAAAAAAAATGCAAATTGTTGAAGAAAAAATGATTATGGATATTTGCAATAGTTCCACTCAATAATTTTCAACCTTACTTGGTCCACAAAATAAATTATGTTTCTTTTTTTAATTACAAAATGGCTAGTACAAGAATCACATTTAAGCTGAAACCTATGATATCTTAGTTTTTGTCTTTTTTTTTTTCCTTTTCAGAAAATTATACTTCTAGGGTGGTTTACCATACTCCTACTAGCAAAATAAATTATACTAATAACTATTCAAATGGATATGCACCTTCATTGATTTATGGGTTTACAAATTACCAATGCTTATCTATTTTGTGCAACTTTTATCTGCATCCTCAAAAAAGTTTGTCCAGTTGATGTTCTTGAGGCTTTCTGTACTTCCTTCTGCCATTTACAGGAATACAATGGGAATCTGGCATCCATCTCTCATTCCTTACTTTTTACCAATTTACAGCCCATCTTTTCTCTCTATCATACAATGCTTTGATGACTATACTTATTCTTATTCTTTTTTTGGAGTTTCTTAGTATTATATAAAGGCAGCTAGATGGCATAATGGATAGAGCACTAGGCTTGAAATCAGGAGAACTAGCCTTTATGAGTTCAAATCTGATTTCAGATATTTATACACTGTGTGTGCTGGGTAAGACACTTAACCCTGTACACCCTAGTTTCTCATTTGTAAAATGACCTGGAGAAGGAAATGGCAAACTATATTAATATTTTTGCAAGAAAACCCCAAAATGGGTTCATGAAGAGTTGTGTACAACTGAAACAATTGAACAACAGTAGTTAGATGTTATGGCCTGCTCACATCAGCCACCTCACCCTTTCATAACCTCATTCCCTTTCAGCAATGCAGACATACTTTGCAGAATGGGTTTTTGCTATCTTAGGCAGATTGAATAAAAGTTTTTGGAATTTCCTGGAAATTATCCAATCCTCCCCTATTTACATTCACATTTAAATTCTGGGTCCACTTACTGTCAAACTCCGTTATCTATCTCAGACATATATACAATTTGATCTTTTCTTTGTTGATATATAGACAAAATTTCATAAAATATTAAATATCTACCACAAGGCTTTTCAATGTCTGGAGTGTGATGGAAACACAATGTTTTAACAAGTAATTTACTTTGTTTATTTTCCTGTATAAAATTATTACAGTTGATATTGATGTCATTTCTATGTTCTATTTACCTTTATAATTTGTTTTTCTTATTTATTTTTTCCTAGGTTTAATGTAACAACATTTTTTAAACATTTGTTTTTAAAATGTTGATTTCTTTTCAAATTCTCTCCCTTTCTTTCTCTCCACTCCCACTTCTTAAGGAGAAGACAAGCAATTCAAAATAGATTATATACATGTAGTCAAACAAAACATTTCCGTAATAATCATATTGTGAAAAAAAGATAAAAAACCTCTCAGTAAAAATAAAGTAAAAATATATGCTTCAATCTATGTTCAGGCACCATCAATTCTTTCTCTGAGGATGGATAGCATTTTTCATGATAAATCCTTCAGAGTTGTCTTAGATCATTGTAGTGCTGAGAATAGCTTAGTCATTCACAATTCATCATCTAGCTATTACTTTGAAACAATACATTTCACTTTGCATCAAATTATGTAAGTTGTGGTGGGTTTTCTCTGGATGCAGCCTTAGTCTCAGTTGAAATAAATAATTACTCTGAATTTGCAGCCAGCTGCTAAAAATGCAAACGTTTATTTCTCCTTCCCAATTCAGCCCGGTTAGTTGAGGCCTATCTTTCTGCCTGGCTCCAAGAGATCTTGTAGCTTTGTCCTTGGCTTCTGCCTCTGCTTTCTTCAGCCTCCAGCCAGTTCCGAATTGTGGTTTCTCAATCTCCAGTCTGTGGCGAGTAGTCTTTTCTTCCAGAGTGTTCTGTCTCAGAGCCCTGTTGATGTTCCGGAGAAATTCTCGTTCACTCCAAGAGCTTCCTCCATATATATCATCTCCCAAAGGTTAACTCCTCCTTCTCGAGGCAGGGATTATGGGTTATCTCCCAGAGTACTCTCTGGCCCTAGGAATTTCAAGGGAGGTGTGAATTCAGACTAAGCCAGCCCTGAATTCTCATGTGAACTCCATTGAGTACTTAGATACTTGAGCTCTCTAAAGGTGTGAACACAAGCATTGTTCAATCAGTTCCACTTAGTATCTTGTTTCAAGTTCTGGCCCAAAATAACTCTAAGATTAAATTAACTCCAATGTCTTTAACACTTTGTAAAGAAATGTCTTAACACTTTAGTAAAGATTCCAACAGTAAGAATTTCCTGATTTTTCTGAGAGCATCCTGCTTATCATTTCTTAAAGGACAATAATATTACATCACAGTCACATATTAATTTACTTTGTTTTTTCCCATTCTCTAATTAATGGGAATCTCCACAATTTTTAATTTTTTGTCTATCCCCAAAATGAACTTCTTTAGATATTTTTGTACATAGAGATCCTTTTCCCTTTTTAAAATCTCTTTTCTGATATAGACTTAGTAGAAGTATTACTAGGTTAAAGAGTATACATGGTTTAATAACCCTTTGAACATATTCCAAATTGTTTTATAGAATGGTTGAATTAGTTGCCAACACTACCAACAGTGCATTAATATTTCATTTTCCCCATATACACTCCATCATTTATCATTTTCCTTTTCAGTTTTTTTAGCCAATTTAAGAGATACGAGGTAGCACCTCAGAGTTGTTTTCATTTACATTTCCCCAATCAATAGTGACCTAGAACACTTTTTGACATTGCTTTAGATAGCTTTGATTATTTTATCTGAAAAGTCTTCATTTCTATTGATCATTTATCATCTGGAAAATGCCTCTAATTTTTATAATTTTGATGCAGTACTCTTTATATTTGAGAAACGAGGTCTTTATCAAAGAAAGTTGCTTCAAATTTTTTTCAATTATTTTTACAAGCTGTATTTCCCTCCATCTTATTTCCCATCTCATTTATTCTATTGTCTCTCTCCTTTTATCTTGTCCTTGTTCAAAGGGTTTTGCTTCTGACTATCCCTCCCCCCCCCAAAAAAAAATCTTACCTTCTTTCTATTATATCCCTCTTTTCTTATACCCTTTCTCTCCTACTTTCTTATAGGGTAAGGTGCATTTCTATACCCAATTGAGTATGTATGTTATTCCCTCTTTGAGAGAATTCTGCTGAGAGTAGGGTTTGCCATATTTTACCTTTACCTTTCCCTTTCTCTCAGTACATTCCTTTCTCACCAATTAATTTTATTTTTTGGATATTATCCCTTCACATTCAATTCACATATGTGCTCTCTGTCTAAATATTTTCCTTCTAATTACCTTAATAATAAGTTCTTAGGAGTTACAAGTATCCCCTTGCCATGTAGGAATGTAATAGGTTAACCTTATTAAGTCCCTTATGATTTCCCTTTCTGCCTTACTTTTTTATATGTTTTTGAAAACTGCATTTGAAAGTCAAATTTTCTATTTAGTTGTGGTCTTTTTATCAAGAATGCTTCAAAGTCCTCTGTTTTATTGAAGGTCCATTTTTCCCCTGAAGAATCGTACCCAGTTTTCCTGTTTGAACAAATAACATAATTCTTGTTAGTAATCCTAGCTCCTTTGCCCAAAATATATTGTAAGCCCTCTGATCCTCTAATATAGGAGCTGCTAAATCCTGTTATCCTAACTGTGAATCCAAACTGCTTTCAATATTTTCTTCTTCCCCTCAGAGCTCTGAAATTTGGTTATAATATTCCTGGGAGTATTAATTTTGGGATCTCTTTCAAAGGTGATTATTGGATTCTTTTAATTTCTATTTTATCCTTTGGTTAAAGAATATCAGGGCAGTTTTGCTTGATAATTTCTTTCTTTTTTAAAAAATAAATTTACTTAAAACAAATAGAACATTAAAAACTAGAAAACAAAACAATATTGCCATGTACACAGTAGAACATAAAAGAGAATTCCAAATATGAAACAAATTTTTATTTCAAAAAGCCTATGTAATAAATACTTTGTATTGTGTCAAAAGCTGTCCAGTTTGTTTGCTTCCTTGTAGGTTTTCTTTTGTTCTCTGCTCTGTACTTTTTACTTTATTCTTTTTTCCCATTCCTCCCACCCAATCTCCCCTAAAAAGGCTTCAATTAAGAGTAGACACATGTATGTGTATAAATGTATATATAGATAGATCATGTGTGTGCACATATGTGCATGTATGTATACATGGGTGTACAAATGCATGGATTTCTATAATTATAAAGATATTTATGCATATATATTAATATACATTTATGTAAGTCTGAACTATTTTATTTGTACTCTGTTTCTCTAAAGGATAACAACATCCTTTATTAGTCTACGTCTGCATATTTTTCTAAATCCACCAATTCTTCATTTCCTATACCACAAAGATATTTTATTTCGACTGGGAACAATAATGATTATCTTTGCTTTTTTGCCTCAAATTCTACTTCTGATTATTATTATTATTATATTATTATATTTGTATGTATCTCTTATTTCCTATCCCTGCTGGCTTCTCTACTTTACTTCTATCTTCTGTCTTGTATTGTTATTTCTTAACTTACTCCCTCAACATGCCTTCCTTATTCTCCCAACCTTCCGTTCCCTCTCTTGTTATCCCATTCCCATTAATCTATCCTTTCCCCATTTATCTACATCCCCAAAAACATATAAAAAAGTAAGGCAGAAAGGGAAATCATAAGGGACTTAATAAGGTTAACCTATTACATTCCTACATGGCAAGGGGATACTTGTAACTCCTAAGAACTTATTATTAAGGTAATTAGAAGGAAAATATTTAGACAGAGAGCACATATGTGAATTGAATGTGAAGGGATAATATCCAAAAGGGGAAGCCCTTCTACACTCTGCCTTATGCTATTCTGACCCACCTTATTTCTTTCTAAATTTAGATGTACATCTACATTATCTACATCTACAAGACTCTTATACCCCTCTGTATGTACATGCATTATTCCTTGTTTAACACATTCTAAATATGAGTAGGATTCCCAAAATAAAAGCCCTCCTGCTCATCTTCTATCTAATTCTTCTTTAGCAGTTCTTCCTCTTATAGCTAATTCTTACAGCTTAATTGCACTTTTTAAACTTTTTTCCTACAAGTTTTGCTTTTAAGAATCACATCTTATTCAGTTCTACCCCAATCTTTCTTTCAGACTATTCAATGACTAATAAAAATTGTAGACATATGGTTTATATTTCCATTCATAAAACATAAAGAGTTGTCTTTATTGGGTACTTTGAAGTTAGTTTTTGATGTTTACCTTGTATTTTTCTTAGACTTTATTTGTCAAATTTTCTATTAACTTCAGATCTTTGGCAACAAAATCTTGAAATTCTGGTAATTCATTGAATGGCTTCACTCCTGCTCTCCTGCTCCAGAAGTATGCTATACTTTTCTGGGTATGATATTTTCATCTACAACCAGAGTTCTTTTACTCTTTGGTATATAGTGTTTCAAGATCTGAAGTCTTTTAATTTAGCTGTTGATAGATTTTGTATGATTCTAATTGTGGCTCTCCCTATTTCATTTTTTTTTCCTTTTTCTTCTCTCTTCTCTCATTCTAACACTTTAGGACAATGTTAATGAATTCTATTATTGTATCAATTTTTTAATCATAACTTTCAGATTGTTTTAAAATTATTTTTGTCTTCTTGATTTGTTGTCCAGATGTGTTATCCATATCTGTTATTTTTCCTTATTAGATGCCTCACAATCTCTTTGTTCTTTTAAAATTTATCTTCTGTTTTATTATTTTTGATCCCTTATAACTTTTCTGTCTTCTCCTTGACCAATTCTAGTTTTCAAGAATTAATTTTGTTCCTTAAGATTCTGGATTTCCTTTTCTGATTGGCTGACTTTTTTTTATCATAATTGTTTTCTTGGATTGCTGTTATTCTTTTTATTTATTTCTTTTCAATCGTTTTTATTTTTTTATTTTTAAAGTTGTTTTTTTGATTGGTGACATTTTAATGTTACTTTTTGGGGGAGGAGAGAATTTTTTTATGCTTCAATGTCCTTTGAAGATGAGACCCAGTCCCCCTTATTCCCATAATACATTTCTGTGGATGGATTTTTTCCCCTCTGCCTACTTATCTTTTTTTCTTTTTTTTTTTTTGAATTTATTTTTATTCCAGAGTGTTGGTATAATCACCTTCAGTTCCAGGGTATGAGGTATAATACCTCTAACCTCAGTTCCTTCTTCAATATTCCTTTCTGGCTTGGAAGGCAAAATCAAGAACTCTGCCCTCCTGTAAGTCTGTCTGCCCAACTGTTTTTGCAGTCATCAGACCTTAGCAGGCACAGCTCGGTCTGATATTCCTATAAATAGAAATTCATTAAATCTTCATTGACTTAGATCCTCAACTCCCTACACTGTCTGGAGATGAAAATCCCTGTGGCTGAGGGAGACTCTGCCTCCCAATTCAGCCATCTTCAAAGCTCAACATTAATTGTTTCAGGGGAACTAGTCTGGAGGTATTTACACTGCAACAAGGGTCAAACCTCAATCCTGATCTAATTTCAGGCCTTCTCTGATTGTGCCAGGAGGACCATTATTCTTTCAAATATTTTATTTGTTTTTACTGCTCTACATTCTCCCTGAAGTGAAATTTTGTCTTGTTTGGGAGAAATCTAGAGAGCTTAGAATCCTCTGACCTACTCTTCCATTTTCCTGGAATACTTTCCTGATAATTTCTTGAAAGATGATCTCCAAGTTCTCTTTTTGATGATGGCTTCCAAGTAGTTTTTAAATTATCTCTTCTGGACCTATTTTAAATCAATTGTTTTTTCCACTGAAATTGTATACATTGCCTTCTATTTCATTCTTTTGGTTTTGTTTTATTATCTTTTGAATTTTCATAGTCATTAATTTAAATATGCTCAATTCTAATTTTTAAGGAATCATGTTCTTCAATGAACTTTGTACCTCCTTTTTCATTTAGCCAATTCTGATTTTTAAGATGTTCTTCTCATTGGCTTTTTGTAAAATTTTTTCTTACCATTTGACCTAGTCTGTTTTGTTAAGGTGTATTTTCTTCAGGTTGTGTGTTTGTGTGTGTGTGTGTGTCTTTGTATGCATGTATGTATATGTTCTTTTGCAAACTTGTGTTTTTCATGATTTTCTTATATCACTCTCATTTGTCACTCTCATTTGTCTCACTAATTTATCCTCTACATCTCTTACTTGATTTTTAAATTCCTTATTAATTTATGGTCTAAGACCAATTCATATTTTTGGAAGCTTTGGATATAAGACATTTTACTTTGTTTTCTTCTAAATGTATATTTTGATCTGCCTTGTCATCATAATAATTTCCTATGGTTAGATTTTTTCTTATTGTTTATTCAATTGCTCAGATTATTTCTTGATTTTTAACTGTTAAAGTGGGGCTGTGTTTGGAGGGTGGAAGATATATTTTCTCAAGCTTCAGAGATTTTGTGTGGCTGTTTGCAGAAATACCTGTAGAAACCTATAAGCTTTCATTTCTTGCAAGGTGGTATGATCTAGAGAAAGGTATTTACTCCTTTCTTTTCTTGTGCTCTGTCAGTCTCTGACTGACAACAAGCATTCTTTTCTGCCCTGGATACATCATAAGAGTCCCTACTCAACTGTGGCTGAAAACTCTAGTATGCTAGTGCTCATTTTTGCTCTAGGACTGCCCCCTTGGGACTGTAACCTACATTCTACTATGGGCAAAGCAACAGACACCCACCTCAGTACTACCAAAAAGATTGCTGTTATCTTTTTCTGACCAGCTGTTCAGTCCCCTTACTATTGGTGGATTGAAAATTATGGAAGCATCCACTGCAGTTGCTGATCCAGTGGCACTCAAGGGCTGTTCCTGGTTTGTTTGCACTAGATCTATGCTGACACATTCAGGACTGGACTGTGCTTTATTCCCCTACCCCCCCCCCAAGTATGACAGATCTTTCCTACTGACCTTCTAAGATGTCTTTAACATCTGTGAGCAGAGAAGTCTGGAAACTGCCACTGCTGACACTGATTCAGTTGCCACAAGACCTGTTCTTGGTTTGTTCAGAATGGTCTGCACTGGTGCTTTCTGTACTGAAATGTGTTCTACTCTCAACCAGGTGCAATTAACCTTTCCTGATGACCTTCTAAGTTGTCTTGGACTGCAAAATAATTTCATTCCATCATTTAATGGGTTCTGTATCTTCAGAATGTATTTAGGGTAATTATTATATATATTTGGATTATTTGGGAATGAGCTCTTACAAGCTCCTGCCTTTATTCTTCTATCTTATCTTTGCCAAATTATTAAACCTTTTTAAATATTCATGTTTAAAATTAAATAATATGGGATTGTTGTTATTCAATCATGTCTAACTCTTCATGACCTCTTTTGGGTTTTATTGCAGAGATACTAGAATAATTTGCCATATCCTTTTTCAACTCATTGTACAAATGAGGAAACAGAGACCAATAGGATTAAGGGAATTATCCAGGGTCACACAACTAGTGTCTGTGAATAGATATGAAATCATGAAGATGAGTTTTCTGTGTTACTTAATAATTCCTTAATTACAAACCATATAATACTTCATAGCTATTCTTCTTCTACTATTTTTTCTTATTTATTGTAAACTCTGATATATGCTCTCATAGTCTGACTTTATATAGTAAACTGACCAAACAATGATCACTATATCCATAAGTCTTTTTTTCTGGTAAAATTTAATCAGTTACATACTGTTTTTGTTTGATGTTCACCAAACCCTATATTTCCTTTTAAAAAAAGTTTTCATTTCTATAGAATCCACAAGTCTTTGTTTCCTTCACTTTTTTCTGAATCACATTTTCCCACATATTTTTCTTCATCCTTATTTTTTTCCATTCTTTTGTTGAAGTCAACTAGTGTCAATTGTATATTGATTTGTCCTGGAATGTATAAAGTTCTTCACATAATTTTTTCCACATCACCCTCAACAACTCTTATTGGTTCTATCAGTACATCAATGTATGAGGATCAAAATTATTAAGAAATAATATATTTTCTCTTCTTTGGGAATAGAATAATATCCACTCTACCAACTCCTTTCTTTGCCTCTCAAAAGAGGATTTCTGAACTATTCCATGTAACTACAAATTCCTTCTTTCTTCCATCTTAATTTATAGTAAAAATACCAAGATTGATATTCAACTTTTCCAGGAATTTATCTATATTGGTCATTGCACAAGAACCTCACATTTCAAATTATATCTAATCAGATTAACATTTTTCAATGATTTAAAAACTGTATAGTGATTTTTTAATGGTCTATCTGAGAAACCTGAATTTTTGAAGAGAATGCTTAGAGTGATGTTCTAGGTAGATGATACTCCTGTCATTCTTTGTCCTGGTCAGAACATAACTCTCCAATATATTATAATGGAAATTCTTTTTTCAACTATGCACTATATTAGGTAATGCCTGAGCTTCTCTGAAATCACTTCAACTCTGAAATCACCTCTCTCTCTTCATTTTCAAGGATTCCTTCATGATTCCAGTCAAATTCCATCTTCTATAGAAGGATTTTGTCATCTTCCCCTACTCCCTACCCTTACAATCATTAGAATCTATGCTTTTGAAATTACTTTCTATCTTTCATGTATCTACCTACTTGTGTACATTTTCTCCTCTTTTATAATGTGAATTCCTTGATGACACACTTTTTTTAAAATAACTTTTTATTGACAGAACCCATGCCAGGGTAATTTTTTTACAATATTATCCCTTGTACTCACTTCTGTTCCGATTTTTCCCCTCCCTCCCTCCACTCTTTCCCCCAGATGGCAAGCAGTCCTATACATGTTAAATAGGTTACAGTAGATCTTGGATACAATATATGTGTGCAGAACCGAACAGTTCTCTTGTTGCTCAGGGAGAATAGGATTTAGAAGGATACACTTTTTTTTTTTTTTTTTTTGGTTTCTAATTCCATTAGCATTTAGTATAGTGTCTGTCACATAGTAAAAAGTTAACATGTTGACTGACTGAAGTGCTTTATTACAATTGATTATAAATTGATCACCTTTTAAGTCGTATTTCTTTGGAATATGTCCTACATGCTATTCTTTTTTAAGGCCCAAGTTTGACCCCATCACTCTCTTGTACAAGAAATTTTAGTTACTTTTTTTGCATGCATAATAAAAAATTCCAAGTATGTCATTTAAAACCCTTTAGCATCCACCTCTATCCTACCTTTTCAAATTACTTTAATCTATCACACCGCAGCATTCTATGTGATCATCAAACTAACCTGCTAGATATTTATCGTATATAAGATCCCATTACTTGCATTGCCCTCCTCACATCTACTTCTAGAAAGTCCTAGCTTCCTTCAAGGTTCAGCTTAAATAGAACTATCTTATAAACAACTCTTTTTTCTGATGTCCCGAATTGCCATTAATTCAAATTTACTTTGCAGATATATTATATTTATTTAATTGTGAATATTTATATATATATATGTAATATATATATATATATAGAGAGAGAGAGAGATTACAGTAAAATTTGTCCTCTTAAAGGCATGAACTATTTTCACCTTTTGTCTGTTTTCCTAAAAGTCAGTCAATAAACATTTATTAAGCACCTAATATGCAGTACTTAATTCTACTAGGCACTGTTGCTAGAGGCAAAGGCAGTTCCTGGATTCAAAGACCTCACAATCTAATGGGAGAAACAACAAGCAAATAATATTTACAAAAGTAAATAGAAAATTAAAAGAGGGGGATTGGTCCTAGAATTAAGAGTGATTGGGAAAGGAGCATTTTAGGAAGATGGTGGAGTAGGTCAGAAAATTCCAAGCTCTTTAGATTTCCCTAACAAAACAAAATTGTGCTTCAGGGTGAACATAGACCAACAAAAAACTATTAAAACTCAGGACAACCCCAGAAGACCAAAAAAAAAAAAAAAAAAAAAAAAAGATTCCAGAGCTGAGCAGGTGATGTGAATATATCGCCAGGATAGTGCCACCGAAACAGCTAGTGGGAAGGCCTTGGACTAACTAGTTCCAAGGTAGCCTCAACCTAAACCATAGGAATTTTGATTTGTTCTATAGCCTAGGAAATCCAGAGTCTGAATCTGGGAAGACTGAAGGAATCTTTGATGATTAGGAAGGCCAGGCTACCTATGCTACAAAGACTGACTCTGGGTGAGAAGGAATCAGCACACCCAATGAGTGCAAAAGCAGTGAGATAGCCATGCTTCTGGATTTGGGCACTTGTAGAAGAATAGTTTTTGGTTTGGGGTTCCAGGTCAGATGAGAGAGCTGAAGTGAAGCCAGTAGTCCCATCTCCCCCAGCCCATAATTAATGATGTTTGCATTAATAGTAATCATTAAAAAGCAATTGAATGAGCAAAACGTAAAGAATGAAAAAAAAAAAAAGAAAATGTGAAACATAACAAAAATAACAGATCTTTAGATATCTGTTGATAAAGAAGAGAAAAAATAAGAATAATTGGACTATATAAAAGTTGTGACAAAAACAAACACCTTAACACAATAATGCAAGAAATAATCAAAGCAATTTGTTCTAGAGTGATAGTTTATAAAGAGAAAGTCCCAATGAGGAAAAAATATCTACAGATCATCACCTCATAGAGATCTTATATGGAAAAGAAATAATAATATCTTTGCTATTTGCTAATAGCAATAGCTAATATTGCTATCCTTGCTAAAAAGCATAGTAATATCAAAAAAAATTCTACAATAACCCCCCCAAAAATTCAAATATTCTGGAGTTGCAATGAGAATTGTATAGGATTTATCAGCAGCTACAATAAAAGACCACAGGTTCTTTTATATTGACAATCTAAATGATTAGGCCTGCAGGCAAAAAAATATATGTAGCAAAGTTAAAATTGACATTCAACAAATTTGTAAATTTTCAGAACTTTGCCTCAACCAAACCTGAACTCAATAGAAAATTTAATACATAAGAGCAAACATCAAAGATTAATTTCAAGGGACTCAATAAGGATAAATTGAATATGTTTTTTACATGGAAACATAAACCATATGTTCAAAATTGACATCAGTAATTAGGTAATTCAAAAAGAGATGGGAGAAAAACGGAAGTATAACATGAAATATAACACCCTCCAAAATATATACAGAAATAAGGGGAGAGGGAATATGATAAAGTGGGGTTCAGAAAAGTATGTAGATTTATGGCATAGGACAAGATGTTTAGATAAGTAGGAAAGGTTTAAAGAGGGAGAAAAAGGTGGCACAGGATAAGGTGGGGTTTGGGATGAGATGTATAGATTAATAGGAATGGGATAAAAAGGGATAGTAAGAGTTGGGGAGAAGATAAGGAAGGGATTCATGGGTGGGCAGAAGTTAAGTAATAGCAAGGGTTGTTAAGGAGGAGAATTAAAGTAGAAGAGTTAGTAGGGATAGGAAATAGAGATCTACAAACACAATAACAAGGATCAGGAGTAGAATTTATTAGAAAAAATGTAGGGGTAGGAATCATTGATCTCCTTAATCAATGTGATTAAGTCAAACTTAAAGATTCAATCAAGAAATAAATCTACATTATATACAGCCATGTTAATATTGTTTTAGATGCATGTCTACATGTTTATAAATGTGTATATATCTATATGCATATATGTGTATATGTATACATATAAGTGTATGTATATATGTAAAGATATATGTATATGGGAGGATGAACATGTATGTATATCATCTTACTGTTGAAAAGAGCCAAGCCGATCACAGTTGATCATCACATAATATTTTTTGTTAATGTATACAATGTTCTCTGGATTCTACTCACTTCACTTAGCTCCAGTTCATGTAAGTTTTTCCAAACTTTTCTGAAATTAGCCTGGTCATCATTTCTAATACTACAATAATATTCTATTACTTTCATATACTATAACTTATTCAGTCATTTCTGAACTATGGGGCATCCATTCAATTTACAGTTCCTTGACACTACAAAAAGGGCTGATACAAACATTTTTGCACATGTAGGTTCTTTTCCCTCTTTTATGATCTCTTTGGGATACTGACCCATTAGAGATACTGCTGGATGAAAGGTTATACACAGTTTAATAACCCTTTGGGCATAGTTCCAAATGCTCTACAGATTTGTTGGATTATTTCACAATTTTACCAACAATACATTAGTGTCCCAGTCTTCCCACATCCCTTCATAACGTAGCATTATTTTTTTCCTGTCATCTTAGCTAATCTGAGAAGCATGAAGTGTTACCTTAAAGTTGGAAGATGGGTTTTTAGACGAGACTTTGAGGAAGCCAAGAAATGGAGATTGAAGAGGAAGAGTATTCTAAGCATGGGAACAACTATATATATTATATACTTGATAGCTAGCCATATAGAATAGAAAAGAAGGGGAAAAGAAGGGAAAGGAACAAGCATTTATATAGTGCCTACTATGTGCCAGGTGCTATGCTGAATGCATTTTTCAATATTATCTCATGTGATCCTCACAGCAGTCCAGGGAGTTAGGTGCTGCTATATTCCCTGTTTTATAGTTCATGGAATTGAAGCAAACAGAGATTAAGTGATTTGTCCAGGTCTCACAACTAGTGTCTGAGCCTTGATCTGAACTCAAATCTTCCTGATTCTCAGACTCCCTGGCTCTATCCCTTACACTATCTTCTGCCACAATGGTTGTAAAATGGAAGATTAAGGACAAAAGATTACTCAGAGACTAGGTTGCTCAGCATTTTGAGAAACTTCAAATGGGTATACAAGGAAAAAGAATGAGGAGAAAATTGATTTAAGATAATTTAAATCAATTATAAGGCATTGCAAAATGGACAATTTTTAAAGAAAGTTAAGCAAGAAGAGTTGAAAAGTCTTTCTAAAAACTAATCAGAAAAAAGACATGAGGTGATAGTAGGACACTTTGAGGAAATGTCATAGCCATGAAAAAGATTTTTAAAAATAACATTTGTTCAATCATTAACACAGAAGAATCAGTATATAGTGAAAAAAATTAAAGATATAATAGTATATAATTGCCAGGACAAATTCCCAGTGCAAGAGGGAGGATAACACAGGATTAAGAGAAAAAATGGAGGAAGTTGGCTTGAATTTACTTCATCTGAAATGTGAAAACAAGAAAAAAAAACATTAGTGAAGGTAGAGTCCTTTTAAGGTAAGGAAGAGAGATATGTGAGCTCATGATAGGTGGCCTCATTTTTCTCAGAAAATGGGATATGAAGAGTTGATAGAGAAAGTTATATGGATACTATAGAAAGCTTGAGGAAGGAAAAAAGTTGTTTTAGAATAAAGGCTATAGAAAATGGGATAGAGGAAGTTAAGGAATCCTAAACTGATTGTCCTAAAACATTCAGGATCCAGTTGATATTAGATGACATGAATTTGTATTGCAAAAAAATTTCTATGACATATCTTAGGCACCTTTATCTTTCTTGCCTGTGTAACATTCTGTTGTAACAATTTGTCTGTTACAAGCCTAAGGCAAGCAATATAATGACCCATGAATTCTATATATTTCCCTCCTCCACTGATTCTTATATTAGACAAAGAGTTAGGAGTACTATCATAATTCTTGTATCTTGGATCTTCCTGATTCCAGTTCCAGCATTTTTCATTATGCCTTCAAATTGCCTAATAGACAACTTAAAGATATGACATACTTTTCCCATCAATACATTCTGCCTATCAAAGCCGATCCAGTCCATACAAGATCTTTTTACAGTTAAATCTTTGATTAATCAAGATTAATTCTTGCCTGATAAATGTATCAGATGATGTTATTTCATCACTCACTTCAAGAAAAAGTAAAATAATCAATACTTTCCTATACTTTTATCTGATTGCTAAGATTCTCCAGATAAAAACTGATTTAGATCTACCTGCAAAGAAAAAAATTGCACAATTTCAATAGGGAGTGTTTATAAAATAAGACTACTATGATTTTCATGTCTTTTTGGGGAAACTATGCATATGGCAGGAAGGAATTGGATTCATTATTTGTTTCCATTTCAGTTTATTTCAGTACATCATTAATTTTAGTAGTATTTTTTTGTGATGACCTTATATTTTAAAATCAGCTTGAGTCAGAAATTCAGGTTAAGGGAAAATCTTCAATCTTTATTCTCAGTAGAGGTGAAGAAGGATCGGAGGTAAAGGGAGATTAGCAATGTCAGCAGCTGTGTCAAGAAGCCAACCAGACCAAAAGCCAGCCAGAGCAGAAGCTAGCCAGCAGTCTCTCCACCCCTCTGCCTCCACTCACCAAAATCATCATTTCCTATACAACACATCAGGACTTGCACAAAGAGTGGGCGGGGGTCATTCTTTCTCCAAGCATATATATTAATAGAGTATGGTCCAATTACTATTTAGCCTCACGTGCTTGGGACCTCAGTGCATCAACTCGAGCTTCAGTCCATTACACCTTTTTATTTTTGTAAATCATAGTAAGAAAACAAAATGTGATTGGTATATACTCTAACTTTTTTTTTTAATCACATCAAGTTGGTTAGGAAATAAAACTCATACAAATTATTTCCTTTTTATTAGGAATTTTATTAACCTGAAGTGAATCTAGGATTTTATGCTTATTATATGTAGACTGATTTATTCTATTTTGTTTTCATTTATTTTATTCATTAATCAAATTAATTCAGGGGGGGGGAAGGAAATATCCTTACATAAACAAGAGTGTATTATATATTTCACTTAAAGAAGGAATGCTTCACATTAAAGAGACAGAGTTATCTTTTTCACTTTTAATGTATCAGCAAATCTCTATATTCCTGTAAATAAAAGCTCCAATTGTTTGGAATATCCATGGTCTTTGACACTTGCTGCATTTAACTCTGTTTCTCATCTTAAAATCATCTGTCCCTATATCTCCCTGGGACATCCTCATTGCTGTAAGAGGTAACTCTTGTGTAAAACACAGCTTTAAAAATGTATTAAATTATGTATTCAGAGGAATATACGCTGAACCCCACTGTAGAACAACATAAATACTTAGTTTGAAAACATCCTGAACATATTAACATATTAAATTTCATATGTAACAAGTAAAAAAGTGAATCATTTATTATTTTTTGGAAACAGACCATTCACTCATGGTGTATGGGAAGTACGGTGGATTTGATATCTGGAAGAAATCTGATAGCCAAAACTGTTTTGGGGATAATTTAGAAAATTATATAAAAAGATTTTTAATATAGTGACCAAATATTTTAACATAGAAGTTTTAGTGTTTAAGGCTTTTTTTGTATGATCAGCCCATCTCAAAGGTCAATATACATGGGTTTTTAGGGTTTTTTAAATTGAATTATCTTGGATATTTGAAACTAGTTTCCAGAATTAATTGAGTTGGATATACTCTTTAGCACCACTTATGGTGAAAAATATCTAAATACTTTGTAGTATTTGATATTTACCTCGAATATTTTAGATAATGTTTTTAGTGTGGTGAGCTTGTTATACATTGGATGAAACTTTGATTTAGAAGAAGAAAGGAAGGAAACAATTTTAACATTCACTTCCAATGACTAGCAGTTACATGATGATATGCAATTCATTTACTCTTTTTAAAATTCAGTTGATTTCTCTGTAAATATTACTTAACTACTTCATAAGGTTATTTTAAGGAGAGTATTTTGTCAACCTTAAAATGATATAAAATTATAAATTATCATCATTAGCATTTGATGCTTTCCTCAGGTCAAGAGATGGAGGTTCAAATCCAGGTTCTTTCATTTATTAGCAAAGTGACCCATAAATAGTAATTTTACTTCCATGACCCTTGGTTTTCTCAATCATGATTGCTCTAGGTCAAATGATGAAGTATTTAAAGATTTCTCAGATCCTAATTCTTAAGGCAAACGACACTTGAGGAGAAGCAATGTGTTAGTAAATCATGAATACGCAAATTACCTCTTTCATAAACCTAAATTCCTTTGCATTCAAAACATTTCAATAGCCTTTCCCAAAAGGCTTTCTATTTCAACAATTTGTAGTGTATTTTGCAAGTAATAAAAGAAAAATAATCTTTGAATCCATTTTAATATGTGATACATTAGTTTATGTATTGATAAATTTTAATGTAGTTATACTGTGAGAAAGAAATGCAAAACTGATATTCTGCCAATTTGCATTTATATATATATATATATATATATATATACATATATGTATATCAACTTTAGCTACTATCTCATAAAGTAAAATATTCACATTCTAAAAATGAAAGTAAGATGCAAAATTCTGAAGAATAACAAAAAGCTATACAGTGCCTAAATATTATAATTTTATCATTCTGAGTTTTTTTTGTTTTATGGGCTATGTGGACTTTGTACAGAAGCTTGCAATAATGGTTGGAATAGAAACTACCTAAAGTCCCTTCATTGCTGAGCATAGGTATTAGAACTAGTCACATTTTTATAAAATGTAATTTCCAGAAAGACAGGACTAGGTTTACTGTTGTCTTTGTATCCCTATGATCTGGTACATAAACATACAAATACCTGAATGAATCTGTGATTTCATCAGTGGATATACTGCTTCAAATGAATATATAAAGCAATCTATCCATGCCTTCCCATCACATATTACTCTCATTCAAGGTTTCCCCTGAGTTCTTGTTAGGGGTGTATGGGGACAAATCAAAAGATTTTCTTATATACTTCAGTATTCACAAATGATACCAATAGATGACACTGTCTGTTCCTCCTTTTCTCCCATCTTATTAGCAACCTATCTTTTTTTTATCTTATATCTATTTGATAATATATTTAGCTTTTTTCTGTCAGTAGTAGCCCACTTATACTCACCATTTGCCTCTTTCTTGACCTTTAAGTGTTGTTTGGTTGTTTTCAGTTGTCTAACCCTTTATGACGTTATTTATGATTTTTTTTCAAAAATATAGGAGTGATTGGCCATTTCCTTCTCCAGGTTATTTTACAGATGAGAAAACGGAGGCAAACAGGGTTAAGTGACTTGCTAGGGTTTTATAGCTAGTTAGTGTCAGAGGCTGGATTTGAACGCAGATCTTTCTTCCTGACTCTATGACTGTCATTCTATTCACTGCATTACCTAGATGTCATCCTCTGTGCTTCACTAATTTTTAAGTCTTCAAAGATGATAGTGTTCCATTACAGACAATCATCTTTATTTCTGAGAAAATTGGGAGTCATTAATAAGCATTTCATGTTCCCTAAGACAATCTAATGTATTTTCTTTCTCCTTTTTAATTTTGGGCCCAATTATTTGTCTACACCTTGTATTATATATTTCTATAAACTTATCTCTATATGTACCTATCAATGTTTATACTTATCTATATATATCTGTGCATTTGTATATGTATATATCCACATGTATGTGTTATATAGTTATATATACACGTATATATGACATATATACATACACACATAAACAGAAAAACTGTATTTTGTCTTTTTAAGTATAGATCATAATTTAATTTGATTATCTGAGATACCTTCCAGCCACAGATAAATGAAACAAGGAAAATATTTACTCATTTAAACATTTATGAGAATGTTGATATTGTATCAATAAAGAATTACTAATAGTCTCCTGAAAATACTCAAAACCCCTGATATTTCCAGATATTATGCTGCTTTCATTTTCTAGCTTTATTATTGGATGTTTACTAACCTAGTTATTGACCTACGTTTGAGTTTTTTAATAGAAAAAAATAACCATAACATGGAACTTGGCAAATAGATACCATTTATTTCCCTTTCTATATCTTATATTAAATATTGCTTGAAATAAATTCTAATGTTTTTTTGTCTGTTTTAAATTTTGAATAGAAAACAGTTAGAAGATGAAATGCACACACACACACACAGACACACACACTGGCAAAGCCTCAGAACAATTTTTTTTGTTTCCATTTTCTTGCTAAAAATTTCAAATTCAAGGTGAAAAAAATCAACTACCTAAAAATTTATCCATGTCCTTTCTAGTCTTCTTTGAAAATGTTTTTTTCCCCTGTACTGTAACTACAGTTAATGGTTTTTCTTAGTGTGCTAGACAAAGGTTCTTTGTCACACAGCATAAAATGGTTATTAAAGAAATGTTACCAGCTTCAAAAACTGCTTGTCTGAAGAAGTCCAATTTTCTTTCACCTTCATAACCATTTTCAAAGGCTTATTCCTTTTGTGATCATCTTCTTGTTATTAATGCATACAGCTTGCCATTTGAATTCATGGTTCACCATGTAGTTTTAAAATTATCTTGGCAGATTTGATTAGGTATACAAATAAAGGAGATAGCTTCAATAATTTTAGTACATTAATATTTTACTGTTGTCAGTGGTTAGTAGTATGAAGGGGGGAAAGGCAATAAATTATCAAATTAGCCAAAGGTTAGTGTTTTTTTGTTTAACCCTCCATTAATCTTGCATTAGATTTGTCTTACAAAATTCTATAAATTTATATTGTCACCAGCATCATTATCATTAAAATAATAAAACTGTAATTTTTTGTCTTTCTTCTGACTATAAGCTTCTTAAAAATTATAATAAAGCAAACACTAAAGGCACTAATCTAGGAATCAAAAGTTTGATACTGGTTTTGTTACTTAGTATTTGACTTTGGTTGAATATTTTACTACCTATAAGCCTCAACTTCTATCTCTATAAAATGAGTACATTTACCTCATTTCTGAGCAAGGAGATTGTCAAACTTGAAAGATAAAATATAACAACTTTTATAGTTTTTATAATAATGTGAAAATAGCATTATGATGTTTCTTTGGAGTAGCATTGTAGTATGGTGACTTGTGAGCTGACTGCCATGTAAAGATGACAAATACAACCTCTTCCACTTTGTGACCCTGAGCAAATCACTCATCCTCATAGTGTGTGGAGTTGTGTTTTTGTTTTGTTTTGTTTTATCACACTTCCATCTATGCATGAACTCAGAGGTATGTAAGACTAAGACTTCTGAAGAATGAAAAATTATTATTATTCAAAGGACAATTGAGAAGTATGTGGTGTATAAAATCAGAATCCATTCTATAACAAATAAGCAACTAGAAAAATGAGAAAAAGACTTCATTAGAAGTTCCGTGATCAATGAGACAGGGATGAAGAATAATCTACGGAATTCTTTATGCTCTAATGTTATCTTCAAGATATCAGAGTTAAATGTATAAGACTGCTTGCCATCTAGGGGAGGGGTAGAGGGAAGGAAGGGAAAAGCCGGAACAGAAATGAATGCAAGGGATAATGTTGTAAAAGATTACCCAGGCATATGTTCTGTCAATAAAAAGTTATAATAAAAAAAAGGTAACATTGGAAGGTATTTTGTCTGTCATAGAAAGCCTCTAAACTTCAGGGATATAGGTATAATTTCTGGGTCTCACTTACTAAATCTTTCTTTCCAAAGACTGGTTTCTTCAATATTGATTTCCTAAATGGATCTTTTGCAGTATACCTTATAAAGGATAACATGTAAGTAAAACAGATTAAAATATAAATCAACTATTCATATTTATTTAAATAATCATTTCCTCCATGATACTTTTATGGAATATTGACTAAGACATTATTACAAATTTAATAGGAGAGTGATTTTTCTGTTTTAGAAGAATTTAATGAGTTGTGGTGTTTTTAACAAAGATTACTAACTACTAATAATAGTCAAAATTCTGTCCATTTACTTTTAATAATTAAAAGAAAGCCATTCAGAATTATAGAAATTAAAACAAATATATGCTTTACAATTTATTAAATTTAAATTATGCATTCTGAGACTAGTCCTATGTTTGATCTAATACATGGATGATACCTTATTTTCAAAAGCAATATTTAATTTGGCCAAAAATTCATTCTCTTATTGCTTGTATATTATTTTTTTGGTCAGGATCTTTTTCATTTTTGTTTTTATATGCTCAGCACTTCAATAATAGTTTATTTCTTGTTGTTTGTTTGTTTATTATTGTTTTTTAATTTGGCCTTTTTTTTAGCATAATTGCTCAGGGCCTTCAGTTTTATTATGTATTTTAAATAGCAAAATTTGGAATCCAGATAGAATGATTAAGATTATATTTAATATTCAAAATCAAGCAAGATAAAATGAGTGGCCATAATTTTCAGTTAGTGAAGGACAGCTTCACCCTAAAAAGTTCCTTTCTTCCATAAGCATGTGCACAATTAGAATCACAAGTAGATACTTCCATACATTTATCCATAATGATGATGATCCCAGTCATTAAAAAAAAAAAATGCCTTAGAATCCACAAGAAACATGACTTCTGATTGTATACATCCAGGCCATTAATTATCACTAATTATACTTAATTGCTAAAAAGTTGATTTTCTGTTTAATAACTATCTTTTCATGGAAAGCTGACAGGTTGAATCCCTCCAAGTTAGTCATTTAAAAGCTTAATCAAGCAGAGAAAGTAACCACTTCCATGGTTATTATTTAAATAATATTATTAAAATTTCTTAACTGGCATTTAAAAAAATCTCTATAGTGCTACACTATTTCTAAAAAAAGGTTTTGGATTTAAATGAAGAAATGAAATAGAATTATTTTTTTCATTTTAAATGCTTTTTATTTGATTTTTTAAACCATTTTTTAAATCACCATTACTGACATAAAGGAAATTGTTAATAAATTCTGCTGATTAATTGAATTAGAAGATAGATTAACAATTATGGATTCAAGGCCTGCCTTGACATTAACCATCTGTGGAACCTTTGTACAAATTATTATTTTCCTTCTTCCAATTTTTGGGCCTATGAAGTGAGCAGACTGGATTAAATAATCTCTATGCTTCCATCTTCCTCTAAAACTGTGGTGCTAAATTACTTCTATATTTACTAAAAAAAAAAAAAAAAAAAAAAAAAAAAAAAAAAAAAAAAAACCTACTCATATATCCAGGGATAGCTCTAGCCCATCAGAGATGTACACCATACTTGATTCATTCAACTCCACAACCTAAAATCCATCAGAACATTAATTTTCTTATATATTCACTGATATTTTGGAAGCCTCTTTCTACTATATGCTCTTTATTTTCTTATTCTGGGATATCTGCAATCCCACCTACTTTATGAGCTTTCTCTATCAAAGTAGACTAGGCATGGAAAGCCACTGTCTCTTATATGGTAACATTTTGTATGTACTTTGCTGTATTCCCATTTTACCCACTTAAAGCTTTTTTTTATTGTTTATATATGTGTAGCCTTTGATTGACTCATTTCCCTTTAAAACAGTTCTTTGAAAATAATTGCTTTTTTTTATATTAATTGAGGAATCCCACTTGGGGGGTTGAGATTATAAAGAATCTCTTTGTGATGGATTGCTTTAGATCACAAAATATATGTTTTTGCTAAAATTCTTTGGAAGCAGTACAATTTATAAACTTCTTATGAAAATAATTTTAAATACATAAAATTAAATGACAAAGAAAACCAATTATATTGAAATAAACTTATAACAACACTAAAAAATTAGGGCAAAAATTAAGGCTAAACATTCTTATTTTGAATGATAGGAAACAGTGGTCAAATATAGTATGATGAGTGAAATCTGCTTGTATATCTGTGCTTAACAGTTATTTGATAATCACACTGGTAATTTGTTACTCATTCCACCATGACTGCTTTTCATTGACTGTATCATGTTGGTTTGTTGACTCCCTCTTTCTCTGAGTGTAAGTAGATAGTTACCTTTTGAACTCTACCCAAGTAAATAACCCATGTATCAAAGCAAAACTGTGGCAACAGATGGAATGTTTTTGAAACTATATTAGTATAAAATAATTAGGTAATGGTAACGAGGACAAATTGTTCTTGTTATGACAACAATTGCAGTTGAACTCTGAAACAGAGTCACTTAGGAATCCAACAGGGACTTTTGCTTTGTAAGCTGATGGGAATTCTATGAAAAAAAATTCTCTCTCTCTAAGGACCAAAGATCTAAATCACCCCATATAGGTCTTTAACTTCTGATTTGTTGATGAGTTAGAATATAACTCTTTGAAAGAAAAAAATATTATTTTATATTGTCTTTCTCTTTGTCCTATTCAACAGAAAAAAGAAATAACTTGAACATAGGAATTATTATGCTGATTCTATATGTTCTCAATTCCAAGTAATTCTTTTTCTCAGAATTTTATTTATCTTGTTCTTTAGCATCTATAGATTACAATATGGTTACTAGTTTTCGATTTTAATTTGTTTAGACTTAGACTTACTTAGCTTGCTAATATTTTTTAATAGAGTAACAATTGCCTCAGGGGAAAAAAAGACAGTATGAGAGGGATTCAACTCTTTTTTAAACTTGTGATATGACCTTAAGTATGGCATTCAACCTCATTAAGATTATAGATTATAGAGCCAACAGCCATTGTACTGATTTGTTAGACGGACTTCCTCCTATTCATAATGCTTTTTAAAAAGGAAAAAAATAAAGCAAAAAATTCAGGCCCTGATTTGAAAGGAATACTCAATGTGTTCTTCCACCAATATGGCCAATCTAACAAAATAAAATTTTGATCCTTTCTCAGTTAAAGGAATCTTATGACTTAAAACAACGAGGAATAGACTTAGCATTAAGATATAACTCTTGTTTTTACTATAGATAAGGTTCTTAACTTATATTTAGGCTTTAGTTATCTCACCTATAAATTTATGAGATTAGATTAAATGAATCTTAAAATCTCTTCCAACTCAAGTATCTATTGGTTGATGCTATGCATTACCCATATTAAATTATTGCACAGACTACAATTTCTGAAGATAAAGCATGAAAGATCAAAGGGCATATATTAATTAAGTTGCCCTTTTGCTCATTACTCTTCAGTAGATCCCTAAGAAGTCAAGTTCAGACTCTTTTGCTTGGGATTTGAATCTTGAATAGTTCAGTTCCACTCTCCCTTTTTGTGCCTACAATATCTCTTGCTATTCCCTCTTAAATTTAGCACATTATTCCTTGTTGATACTGTCACTTTCTAAGTGTCATGCGTTTATCCTTTTTTTTTCCCAGTGCATGCTAAACACTCTATGACCTTCTTCATATATTGAGTTCCTATCCTCATCTTTCAAAAGTCCCCTAAATTCTTGCATCTCTATAATACCTATCCTGAATGTTTTTGCCAGTAAAACATTCCTGTTGTCAACAGTATTGTGACATTGTTTACCCTTTCAGTTCTCTGATTAGACCATATCCTTTCTCCCATAGGCATATTTTTTCCCACTAGGATTGATTTCTCCTAATCAACAGTGTGCTTAAGCTCCATCCTCTTGAGGGCAAGATCGGACAGGTTTGGGTTTATACTCTGTCATTATCTAGCTATATGAATTTTGGAAAGTTATTTGGCTCTTTGGGGTCTCAATTTTGTCATTTTTTAAAGGAATCCCATTTGGATGATTTTTATGGACACTTCAAGACCTAAAATTGTTTAATTCTGTGATTTCACAACTATGATCATTTCCTTTTACTGGGTTTAGTATTAGCTTTGAAGTTTCAAGTTTGGTGGATAATATAATGGATTCAATTATCACTAAGCCATTCAAAACTATAACTAAAATTACTACTACATGAGCATAGGATGACTTACTATGATAGAAGGTTAATTCCATCTGCAAAGTGTGTTTACTGACAACTTCAGTGTAGAAGTCTCCTATTATTGGATAATCTAGTAGGAGCTCTTTAACTATGAGAAAATAACTTTAATTTGTTGCTGTCTTTAGGTATTTGTTTATTAATATTCACCTGTGTTGATCTTTTGATTTTGCTTTCTCTTCTCTATTTTATAAACTGGGACAGCTTGATGAAGCAGTGAATAGAGCACTAGACCTGGAGTCAAAGGGACTTGAATTCAAATCTGGTCTCAGACACAACACTCCCTAGCTGTGTGACCCTGGGCAAGCCATTTAATACCAGTTGTCTAGCTAGAAAAAAAAAAAAAAAAAAGCACAAAAATAAAGCCCAAACCAAAAAACTTTAATATGTAAACTGTCTTGTAAATTTTTAATGTTCCATAACTAACAATCAATTTGGGAAAATTTATATTTTTACCAAAAGAGATAAAGCTAACTGTAAACATTTAATATATCTCTATTTTAAAACTTTTCTTTTGTTTCTACTGAAAGTTTTTCATTTGTCAAACAAGTGATTCTATGATTTTATATATATATATATATATATATATATATAAGTAAGTTAATTCCCAAATGTTAAATATCCTTGAACTATTTCTCTACCACCACCTCTCTTTAGGTGAGGTGGTTTATTGGTGTTGTTTAAAAAAAAAAAAAACAAAAAAAAAAAACACTTTTTAAGCTTTTTTGAATTTGTGGGTTTGTATTAAACTTGAAGTTAGGAAGTCCTAGGATTAAATTTCAAGTCTGATAATTATTAACTAGTTTTGTGAACTTGAGTGAGTTATTTACATCTTTGACCCTTTGTAACTCCTAAGAGCTCTTCTTAGTTGTAATGTGTCTTCTCTGTGATAATCAAAGTATGTATCCTCTCTATATTTGGATATGTAACTGGTGCTTCTGCATCACCTTTCATTTCTGTGGGGACCTGAGGAGCCCAGAAGTCTCCATAAATGAAGATGAACAGATTAATGAGAAACTGGAATGTAAGACTACATGTTTTTGTTGTTGATGTTGATTTTTTTGTCAGCTTGTAGTCCACTATTGCTAATGATAGATTTTGCTTTACCAATACAAGATGGATTCAGGTTGCAGATCTTTCTTTGACATCATTCAAGTTTTGCATAATTTAACTTGTTTATTAGAACTAATTTCAATTTTTTGGACAGTTGTTGAAATTAATTTGTTATTCTTATCTGGTTGTTTCTTTTTAATATCTTCTAATCCATACATCTGATCATTGTATTAGAAATTTATATTGTTGTTGTTCCTTGTTTACTTTCTTGTTGTCCTGTCTTTTCCCTATATGAAGTGATATTTATTCTGTCTTTTGTCTTTTTTTATTGAACCCTTCTGGCCTAGGCCAATTTTGAAATTATTCATATTATTTCTGAGAAGTATTTTTAATTTATTCTTGAGGAGTATTAGAGGTTTTTGAGAAGTTGGATTCTTTTCTATTTCTTGCTCTTATATGTTGAGAGGATTTAGGCATTTGTCTTCTAAATCCAAATGATTACCATATTATTAGTTATAGGAAACAAAGTAACTTGATATAATATGAAGAAAATGATAAAATAGTGAAATGCAGTAGAAATAGAACTGAGGCTGGCTGAATTGGATTCAAATCATACCTCAGAACTTAAACCATTTCCCCATTATGTGTCTCATCTCTAAAATGAGGAGGGTGTGTAATTTAAACATCCTTTCAACTCTAAAGTTATTATTCTACATATCAAAAGGTATCAATTGGCTAAGTAATAGTATTTTTATCATTTGTAGATTTTTTTTAAAGGCACAAATCAGATGCAAACTATCTTAAGAAATGATTTGATGGAGAAATAACATGGAAAATGTGATTGTCCCTATTCCTAGTAATTATCTCTACATTTATCCCTCTGACCACTGCCATGCATGTAGTAGGTAGTCAGTAAATATGCATTGAATTGCATATATTTTCTTTATTTCTTCACTAATCTTACTTAAGTACTAAAGAATATTTTGTAGTTGTCATTGTTTGTAGGCGCATCTAGGTAGCACAATATATAGAGTGACAGCCATGAAGTTAGGAACATATGAGTTCAATTCTGGCCTCAAATACTTACTAGCTGTGTCACATAATTCAATTTGCCTCAGTTCCTCATCTGTAAAATGAGCAGGAGAAGGAGTGGCAAACCATCTCAGTATCTTTGCTGAAAAATCCCCAAGTGGGGTCACAAGGAGTCAAACATGACTGAAACTATATAACAACAGCTACAGTTCTCTTTGAAAATCATAAATTAACAGTGTAATATACTAGTATAGACCAATACTGTATGATTATGTTTTTATGGAAGAAATGTTTTTTATTTATAAGTTAATTACTTAACATAAAAAGTATAAATTCCATGTACATAATTATTAATGCAAAATGTCTTACCAAAAATCTAATTTGAAAGTTAGGATCTAGGCATTTTTTTTCAAATATAACATGGAGCATTTGAACTTTCTGGAAGGTTTATATTTTTACCAGAATTTCCCCCATGTCTTTTTACATTATGTAGCAGAAAATTTTTAAAATAAAACAAAGGATTAATGACTTCAGAAACTATTGAAAAGCCAACATGTACCTATTATTTAAGTTCTTTGGCATTTTAATAGATCTCTGTTTCCATCACAAGGAAAATTATTTTAATTAATATAAATTATAAATCCAATATGACTTCTCATCTGATTTAATTCTTGACTACGTTTCCTCCTAAATCCTTAATTGGGGAACTAGCATCTGAGGGTTATAAATATATATGAATATAGCTATCTGCCTGTTTATAGATAATTCTTATTACTGGTCAGCCAAACTACATTTGTTATCAAATGTCTTGGATAATTTTTTAAAATACATTTTGCATGCAAAATAATAATGATAGCCTCTTTTCAACTTGAGTTTTTCTCTTTCCATTTGAGATATTTATAGTTTGATATATATGTGTATGTCTGTGTCTATGTGTCCATGTATGTATATATATGTATGTATATGTATATATATAACCTATAAATAGATAATAATGTACCCTTTATATTCTAATCATATTTTTGTTAGATTGTATCATTTCATGATTTATAGCTTTGTAATATCACCAGAAAATATTAGTATTGAGCCACTTAGTAAGTATTAAGTAATTATATTTTGCTAGGTACTAGGGAATACAAAGAAATCAAAAAGCATGATTCCTTCAAGAACCTCATATTGTAATGGCAGAAGTACATGCAAGTAACTATGACTATACAAAATATAGAAAGAGCAGATGGAAAATCATTTTTGAGGGAAGTCATTAATGGGCATAAGGACAATCATCAAAAGAAAAATAGGAAAGTAAGACTGAGTTGTGCAGGGAAAAGAAGATGTTAAGAAGGGCCATTAACTTATGGACATCTTTGAGTAGGAGACGTAGGCTAATCCTGCCGGTTACACTGATCTCCTTCAGAACTAAGGAGATTTTTTTGTTTTTATTATTTACTTATTTATTTAATATTTTCCCTAGTTATATTCAAAACATTTTTTTACATTTGTTTCTAAGACTTTTTGAATTCTAGGTTCTCTCCTTCATTCCCACCCACAATTAAGAAATCACATGAGAAATTATACAAAACATTTCCATAGTCAAGTTGGGAAAGAAAACATAGATGTTCTACCCTAACGAAAATAAAAACTTCAAGAAAAATTAAGTTAAAATTAAAGAAAAATAGAGAGAGTAATAGAAAATGCTATCTATATTCAGACTCAATCAGTTCTGTTTTGGGGTATGGAGAGGATTTTTCATCATAACTCTTTCAGAATAGATTGTTTTGTTTTGTTTTTCCTGAGAGCATCCTGCTCATCATTTTCCAGAGAACAATACTATTCCATCAGAGAAACTTGCATTGAAAAATGTTTTTTTTTTTACAATTACTCTTGCTAATTGTACTTTCCCCAATTTATTCTCTCTACTTTTACCCCTGTGCCTCCTCAAAAGTGTTTTGCTACTGACCACTCTCTCCCCCAACATGCCCTCTCTTTTATCACTGTCTCTCCTTCCTATTCCTCTCCTATTTTCTTGCAGGATAAGATAAATTTCTATCCTCCTATTGAATATGTATGTTATTTTCTATTTGAGCAAATTCTGATGTGAGTGAGGTTTACTCACTCCTCCTATCCTCCTCCTCTTTCCCTCCATTGTAAAATATTTTCCTTTCCTCTGTTTTTTTTTTTTTTTTTTTTTTTTTTTTTATGGCAGAAAATTTGCATCATTCAACTTCTCCCTTTCCCTTTCTTCCAATACATTCCTCTCTCATCCCTTAATTTCATCATTTAAAAAAAAGAAGATATCTCTTCATATTCAACTCAAACCACTGCCCTCTGTCTGTATATAATCCTTCCAACTGCCACAATAAAGAGAAAGTTCTGAGTTACAAGTATCATCTTCCCATGTAGGAATGTAAACAGATAAATCTTATTAAATCTCTATGATATCACTTTTCCAATTACCATGTTCTTCTTCAGAGTTCTGTATTTGAAAATCAATTTTTCCATTCAGCTCTGGTCTTTTCATCATAAATGCTTGAAAGTCCCCTGTTTCATTGAATGACTACTTTTTCCTCTGAAGGGTTATACTCAGTTTTGCTGGGTAGGTGATTCTTTGTTGAAATGAGAGCTCCATTGCTCTCCAGAATATCATATTCCAAATTCTTTGATACTTTAATGTAGAAGCTGCTAAATCTTGTGTTGTACTGCCTGTGGCTTCATTATGTTTGAATTGTTCCTTTCTGGATGGTTGTAATATTTTCTCCTTAATCTGGGAATTCTAGAATTTGGCTATAATATTTCTGGGAGTTTTCATTTTGGCTTCTCTTTCAGGCAGTGATCAGTGGATTCTTTCAATTTCTATGTTACTCTCTGGTTTTAGAATGTCAGAACTGTTTTCCTTGATAATTTTTTGGAAGATGACGTGCAGGCTCCTTTTGTGATCATGACTTTCAGGTAGACTAATAGATTTACAAATTACAAATGCACTGAGACTGCACACCAGACTCCCATCTTATTGCCACAGACCCTCTCCACTGACCTCCCTGTTCTTGGGCTTAGAGTTCTAGAATGTTTCAGCTCTTCTTTGGTATCTCTAGGCTGAGAGGTCTGGAAACTACCAGTACTACCTCTGATTCAGAAGTCAGGCCCAGGCTGAATTTGGGTTGGGACTACACAGACACTCCCACCCTGGTGACAGACCTTTTCTACTGAGCTTCTAAGTTGTCTTCGACTAGATAATGTTCTACTCTGTCTTTTGGAGTGTTCTGAACCTCTAAAATTTGTTTAAAGTCATTACTTAAAGGAATTTAGAGCAGTTTGGGGGAGAGGTTGGGCAAGTTCTTGCCTTTTCTCTGCCATCTTACTCCACCTCTAATTAAGGAAAAATTTAAGAAACATTCTGCTGTTTCTTTAATTCTCTACCTCCCCTGCTCCCAGTATCTATTTCTTAACAAGTTCTATTATATATTTTGCTGCTTCTTTAACAAGAACTTCTGGAAATCTGGATTTTGCCTCAGTCAAAAATAGGACAGATATTGACAAAAAAGAAATAAAGAAATAAAGATATAGTAAGGCAGAGAATCAAATCTGCTAAACAAAATAATATAAATTCTACTAGCTGGGTATGGTGAATCATTGTGGTGATATTCCTGTCTTTTCTACCTAATTTATCAGCAGGCCCATTCACTTCAAATTAATTAATAATTTTACCATTGTTACAAGTTTTAATAAATTCTTCTTCATTTTTTCTTTCATATATACAAAAGTTGAACTCTTAGTTTTTCATCTTGGTTTGAAGGTGACTGAGATAACAATAGCTATATGAACCAGACAATAGTAGCTCTAGAAAGGTTTACTAAATTAGAAAGGCTTTTAACATGATGACTGTGTGTGAATTTGCTATATGAATACTAGCTTAGTTACTGAGATTTATCTCCAGAAATGATTATTTTTTACCAAAAGATGATTTTATTTTAGTTTACAGTATACAAAAATATCAAATTTCCCTTAGTTCCGCTAAGATCTGTTTGCTTCTGCAATAATAGTGATAGAGTGGCATAAAGGGAAAGAAAGTACAAAATAATCATTGTTTGGGAACTTCCACAAACTATAATTTATTTCTTTAGATTCTTAATGGTAGATCTTTGACAACTAAAGAGTTAATACACTAGTAGAAGAACTAAATCAGTCTCTTCATAAATAAACAAAAGCAGGCATATAAAAAAGTTGGAGCTAAATATAATAGATGAATGGCTCACAAGTTTTCTTGGGAGAAAAAATTTTCTATTATGAGCACCAATAGACCACCATGAGCTATAGTATATGCAATGCACTATATTGCAAGGAATGAACTTAATAAATACATCCTATGAACAACTTGAAAAGATATTTCTAATTGAGATAGAGTTCTAGTATTCAGTTATTTCAATGCAAAATAAATTCTTGCAAGTGAAAAACTACCTTGGAAAATACAGTTTGGGATTAAAAGATAAAATAGATCAAAGATTGGTAGAACAATACTAAACTTTATGAATTCTTTCTTCAAAACTTATTTTAAGAAATATTCAAGAAGTCTATTAGATGTTGAGGATACATATATAAAATTAAAGAGGCCTTGCCCTCAATAAACATATTATAATAGGAGAAAAATCATACCAAAGGAGTAGTTTCCAAAAAGGGGCACTTTGATCAGACAAGTTATATGGTAGTGAAAAAAGTTTCAGGTAATGAGTTGACCCATTCCATTCAAGAACAATGGCCAAGTCAATTTGATTGTGGTTCATGAATCCAACACTGGGGAAGGACAGAAATGGAGAGTAGGACAAAAGCATACCACAAGGCAGCAAAGCATTTGGTGAATAGACAATAGACAGAAAGTAGCAGACGAACTAGAGTTTTCCTCAGAGTGTTCTGAAAAAGAAAGTCACTAATCAGGACTGTAACCCCAGGTTAGAAGTTTTTTGTAGAGTGTCAACATAACTATTGAGAAGGAAATATCTGAAAAGTAGAAACTAAAGTAAAGTATCATGGTTGATGATTTCCTGAAACCTGAATTTTAAGCAAAGGTTTAATATCTTTGACTATCACCATACTTCCTAACTATGGATTGTCATTCTTTCCTTTGCTCCAAAGTCTCTGCTTTCTTTTAAATTTATCTAGCCCATCCATGCTCATTTTTAGGTAAGCTGAAATATTCAGATAATCTTTTTTTATTTTTTTTTAATTTAACTATATTAAGATATACTTTAACATGTTTAACATGTATGAGACTGTCTGCCATCTAGGGGAGGGAGTGGAGGAAAAGAAAGAAAAAAGTTGGAACAGAAGTGTTTGCAAGGGTCAATGTTGAAAAATTACATGCATATGTTCTTTCAATAAAAAGCTATAATAAAAAAGAAGAAAAATAGTAGTTAAATAATACATATGTAAAAAAGTTAAATACAAAATAGAAAAAGAAAAAACTGAAAAGGTAAGGAAAAAATAAACATTGCCATATATGAGACAATAAATATGAGACAATAGATTTCCATTTCAAGAAAGCCTATATAATAAATAAATACTATACATTGTTTTCAGAGATGTCCATCTTTGCTTTCTTGTAGCTTTCTTTTATTCTCTGCTATGTACTTTTTACTTTTTAATTTTTTTCTTCTTTTCCCTCCACTACCTCCTACTTCCCCAAGGCTACAATTAATCACTGATATATTTATTTAACATATACATATACATATATTTGTAAATATACTTATAAACACACATATATTTAAATATATACACTCAATATATAAAGTATTACAATACTTGCAATATTTAAGTGTAACTGCTTTTAGGTCTTGTGTGATTTTTTTTTCTATTTTACTTTCTCTTCTTTTTTAATACTATTTTGTTCTTTTATTTTATTCAATTATTTCTTCTATTATTATATCAAGATTCTTTTCTTTAATCAGAGCTTTCAGATATCTTAGTTATTCTTATATTTTCTCTTGAACTGTTATCCTTATCTGTTGTTTTTTATGTGAAGTATCTCACATTCTCTCCATTTTTTCATTCTTTATATTTTGTTTTATTATTTCTTAGTCTCATAACTTTGTTGACTTGCCTTTGTCCAATTCTAGTTCTCAAGGAATCGTTTGCTCTTTAAGATTCTGGATCCCCTTTTCTAGTTTTTTTTTTTCATAATTTTTTTATAGATGGGTTGTAAAGGACCTATAGAATCAGAAAAGGGTTTAGCTGGTCTTGAAGTGAGAATGATAAACTACACAAGGATTAACATAACCGAATAAGGATTAACCTTATTCTGCACTAATAGACTCAAGATTCTAAAACAAATGAACAGTTTGAAAAATTTAAACAGATTGGTTCATTCTCTGACTAGATTTTTGCAAATACTAGACTAGACTAGGACAAATCATATAGGAATACAAGGCCTGGAGAAGTGGTAATTGGATATTAATTATCCAAGAAATGAAGAAAAACTTCCTCATAATGTTCTCATTACTTTAATTTTTTTTCTTTTACTCTTTTGTTAATCTTAGTTGACTTGATTTGGGTAATATTCTTTTACTTTAGAGAATAAAGTTTAGGTTTAAAATCCCCATTGATTCTTAACTGTAGAATATATGAACCTTGAAGGAATTTTTTTTATAAAAATTTCAAAATAATTAATATCTTTTGTAATTCCATTTACCTTATTTTATGTAATAAAACACCTTTTTTTTTTTCTGACAAGGGTCCATAAGCTTTACCAAACTGCCAAAGAGGTTCATGCATGACACAAGCAAAAAGTTATGAAAATGCTTTCATTTGACATATTCTTTAAACTCTTCAAAATTCTGTGATTTCATTAATGTGGAAATTATTCCCATAAAACTTTACTTAAAAATTTTATGTGATAAGAAAAAAGAAAGTATAGAAAAAAGTTACCAGCTGGTATCCAAAGTTTTGCCCATGTTGTTTTTTAAATATAGCTAAACTGTTCCACTGATAAATGACATTATTGTACCTTCTTTATTTTAATAGTTCTGTCTTGATATCTATACATGATATGATGAAAAATCAAAGCAAAGTGAAAATTTTGAGATATTTTACTACATTTTACATTTACTGAATTTATATTTACTTAAAAATATCTTTACATCAATTCACTAATACATGGATTAATTTTCCATCAAGGAAGAACTTTTCTACATTTGTCTTTCTATAGCTAGTTATTTCACATTGGTAGAATACCATATAATTGAAAAAAAGAATATATATTTGATGTTTATGAGAATCACTTACATGTACTCTTTAGTTATATGCCCCTGTTTCAGCTCCAGCCAGCTACTCTTGAGGCTAAAGGTGAAACAAACTAAAAGAATATACACTGAGCGCAATCTCAGTACTACTTGGAAAAGCAGATAAACAACAACTTAAAACCAATATCCTGCAGTAACATTACTTCCTTACATTAATATCATCTGTAATTTCTTCCGTGTAGTTCTCAGAAATCTAAATTTGTCTTGTACTTGTAATGTTATTAAAGAGGAAAAAAAAGTAAAAAATAAAAATAAAAAATAAAAAGCATTCCCCTCTCTCTCCTTCTCTGTCCCTATTTCTCTCCCACCTTCCCTTCTTCTCTCTCTTTCTCTTTCTCTCTCTCTTCTTTCTCTTTCTTTCTGCCTCTCTGTCTCTATCTCTATCTCTGTCTCTTTCTATATGTCTGTCTGTCTCTGTCTGTCCCTCTCCCCCTCACTCCTCCCCTCTCCCTCCCTCTCGCTCCCTTCCTCCTTCCTTCCTACTCTCCTTTTCTCCCTCTCTCCTCCCCTCCCCCCCCCATTTAAAGAGATTATATTCTTAGGGTTTTGAGGAAGACCTCCTTCATATTGGGTTAACATTCTTTGTCAAGATTGAAGAAGACATTGTAGGAGTAGTTCAGGATGGCCAAATATAGATGGTTTGTTACCTGTGTTACTAGACCACATTGATGACCTTACAGATTCATTTATGTATTTGAGCAGGGGTTGGAGAGGACTTGGTGGCTTTTCTGCTATTAACACAATGTATTTTAATAAGAAAACAGTTAATGGAAATTCCAATGTCATATACCATTTTATCAAGAACTTTGGTTGTTTTTTCTTTAAATTTCGCAAGATTTCATAGGTAATGACTGAGAAGGAATGAGCTAAAGTCCTTGTTCTATAATTTTCCATATATACATATATATATATATATATAATGACAATAATTTCCCCTGGAGGTTGTTCTATATCTTTGATTATAGGAAGTCTTTCTAAAACAATCTTACAATGACTTTTGATTAAACTGATTGATCATGGCTCATTTGACTGGTGCCATATGCTATGTAGCCACAATCTGAATCTCTGTCAATGATGCTCTCAAACAGTAAGAACCAAAAACAAACAAACAAAAAAATCATCAATTGATATCAATTTATTTTGCTTTTTTGGATGTATGTTTGCTCTGATGAAGAAGTTCCAACAATATACTTTAATTGTGGTATTAAGAGTTTACCATTACAGTAGAAGAGAAAGTATATGATTTATATATATATTATATATAAATACATATAATATATAAATGTCATTGCTATTGTTTTTCTGAGAAAGATTGTAATGTTTCAAGAACACGGTCTTTTTTAAAATATGACTTTTTATGTTTCCATTCTCTAGTTAATTCTGAGCACCATGCAAAAATTATTTTCAAGCATTTCTTTTTAGAATGCAGTAATTATTTGGCAATGCTAATTTGTCCTGCATTGGTTTTTAGAAACTTTTCCTTGAAATGTTTCCCCCCTTTCTCTTAGAGGTGATATAATTCTAGCTGTTTGTTAAAGTTATAAATAGATAGATAGAACTTGTATAAAATATTCTCTTTTAATATAGAAAAGCATAATGAATGTAACTCTTAGATACCAATTATCCTGTGAAAATCCCCAGAAAATTTTCTTATTCTTAGTACTAGTTTTCCAGAACATATGAGTGAACCATCAGGAGATGAAACATAGTTAGGAATCATTGACTTATTCAAGTTATTTTCTTTTTTTCTTTTCTAACATGATGCCTCATGAATCAATTGATTCAATTATTGTAAGAAGCATATAGTTTATTTTATATGGACTAATATAATCTAATATAATCAAACTGCCGTTTATAAAGAACTGTGGAAAACAGCATCAGGACTCCCAGTGAAACCATATGATACGTCGTTTGATAAAATACCAAAACATACCACAAAAGAAAGTTGCAGAGTCCATATTTCTAAATATTGTCAAAAAGGAACTATGTAACTATTTGTCTTGGTTGGTTTAAGTTTTCACTTACCCTTTGGCAAGGAAGTAAACTAGATTATAGATCACTGCATATCTATGATTCTATTCACTCTTAGGTTGCAGGGGAGGAATGGTTTAGAGAGGAGAAAAGTATGAAATAAAATTGAGTGCTAGTACTTACCAACAAAGAGCGTCTATAACTCTTTTCTCTCAAAACCCATATGAATGAGAAATTTTAGCATTTAAAGTTTTGATCACTTTTAATGAAGTATTTGCTTGACTATAGGATTACTGGCTATTCACTGTTAACAATCCTCATTTTTTATTTGAGAAAATTATTTTAGAAGATTCCTACATACCTATGATGATATACCACTATAAAGCACACTTCAAATCAAATAGGATATCATAGGATTGTAGTTGGTATTCAGCATGTTTTTCGTAGGAGAAGTTTGTAGGAAAAGATTGATCTAGTATATACTTTTCTTAATATTTAAATATCTAATTATATCTATAAGAAATCAACTTGAGTTCCTTGTGGTTAAGTTTTCTTAGTAAACAGTATGGAAGAAAATGGAATGAATCTTAGAGAAAAATGAATTTTAAAAGTAACCAAGTAGGAGTTCCCAAAATTTAACCCTATTTAGTTGGGGTACATTTTTTTGAATTCCAGAAACTTGAGTCTTCTAAAGACTTCCAAAGAAAATTCATTAACTTAAAATTACGAATCAATGATAAAAATAACATATATTAAGATAAACAGAAAAAAACTTGGGAGAATCCAAAGGATTGTGTTGAAAATGATGAAAGTAATGACATATGTGGATGAGGTGAAAGAAGTGGGAATTTTTGTCCTGAAAAAAAGAAATTTAAGGGGAAATGATTTATGATTGCAAATATTTGAATGACTGTCATATGAAAGAGGTATTGGATTCTTCTACTTGTCCACAGATGACAAAACTACAAGTTATGAGTTAAAATCACAGAGTCATATTCTTCAAATTGTAGGATTTCGAAATAGAAGGAACTTTAAAAGCCATCCAGTTAAACCTCATGCCCATTTGTTTTTAAACATCTGGAAACCAAAAATCAAAAAATAACATGACTTGTCCAAGGCCATATGAGTAATAAAGATCTGAATCAGGATTTAATCTCTGACCTTTGATACTAGAGTTGACACAGTCCACTGCACTGAACTAAAATATAAGGAACAATAAAAGCTAACAATAGGAGCAGTTTAAAAATAGATTATTCTGCTTCAAAAAGGAAAGGGGAGAGTAATTCAAGGCTTTAGAACAAATTTTAAATTGCCACTCAAATACTTTTAGGTGGGGGTTAATGACTGCTGGAGTCCCTTTTGATTGTGAATTTCTGTTATCTGTGACACCCTGTGAATCAATTTTACCTGTCCATTCATGTATTAGGGATTATTGAGTTATTCATGTTACTTATGTTAACCAGAAAAAAAAAATGACTTTATCTGTTTTCTTTATGTTCATCTATCCTAGTTAGTTTTATGAGAACAAGATTTTGTTTATTTATTGAACTTCTGTGTAAGAATTATTAATTTTTTCAAATGCTTGGAGTCAGCTTACTTAACAGTTTCTCTCTCTTTCTGTCTTTCAACCATTATTATTTAGAGTTACTGTTTAAAGTTTCCTATTTAAAAATGACAATTTATCTCCCCTTTCTTGGATGGTTAGTAGGACAGTATAATCAATAAATATCAAATATCTATTAAGCATGTATTATGTTCCAAATCTAGTACTGGGTCATAGGGATATAAATACAAAAATGAAATAATCCCTGGGAAATGATGTTTAAATTCTAAGTATCATAATTGAATCAATAATAAATGGAAGCCTTAGTTTGATGCTTTATTTTAACGTGGAAGTAACCTCATATCATCAAAAGCTATTCCAATGAATTTCAAGGTCCTGACAATCTGAAGACACAATATGGAATGTATATCTGTTGTCTAAAGAGAAATTTATTACCAGAAAGTTGGGTACCAGATAATGATTTAATTGTGGTCCCCAAAAATCATGCGTTCCAATTAAAGAGTAACTTCATTCTGCATCAGTAGCAAGGATATCCACACAGAAATGAGTCATGGAATTTTTGAGGAATTAATATTTTAATACATAAACCATAGATTATCTAACCTAGGGATTGGGCAAGCTGATTTTTTAAAAAGTGTTTTATAATCACTGAAAATTCATTTAGTATTTAGCATTTATAACTTATTTAAATATGAAGGCTAAGGCTGAGCTTGAGCAAAGGGCCTGTATATTTGCTAAGAGACCCTTTTGTTTGCTTTCTAGGACCAATGGTTTTGGCGAGTGAGGAACAACAGGGTGATGGATGGATACCCCATGCAAATTACTTATTTCTGGCGGGGATTACCTCCAAGTATTGATGCGGTATATGAAAACAGTGATGGAAATTTTGTCTTCTTTAAAGGTAAAATTAATTAATATCTGACTAATTGAAATTCTAAATGGAGTTTTTAAGGAATCTTTGGAAAATATGTGTGCAAACATGCATATACTTCCATATATATATGTAGTGTATATATAAAACTACATCTATATGTATAGTAGCTGTTCCAATTGGTGAGAAACATTTAACCATAGAAAATTAGTAAACGTTCAATAATTTAAAGCCTTAGGAAATTCTGAATTCCATACACACATATTTCATATGTATAGTAATAACTACACATGTACTTATAGGTACATAAATACACAGTATATTATAATTAAAAGAATATTTCATGGTAATAGTACACAATGTTTGAGCAGTGAGGTTTGAAGTCAGAAGACGTACAACCAGAATTTTATCCTTTTCGTTAACTTTATGGCCATGGAATCAAGTCATGTAATGAAACTCGGGTTACTTAAGTTTAAAATGTAAATTACTATATTGAGCAAAACAGTGAAAATCAGATTACTTAAATTTAAAATGTACATTGTTGTATTGGATGACCTTATTACTTAGGATTAATATTACTTAGGCCTACATCCAATTTCAAGTTCTGTCATTTGCTAGTTATATGACTTTAGGAAACTGTGTCTGTTTCCTTATCCTTCCTGTTCTAATAGTCTAAGATCCTATGAACTTTAGAATAGGAGACAATAATATCTGCTCCTCCTGCTTCACTAGCTTGATGTGCTCATCATATGAGATAATGTATAAGTATAGTGCATTTAAAAATGTAATATGCTATTCACCTATAAACACTGTAAACACCTCATAAACACTGATAGTAATGATATGGTCATTGATTCATTCTATCTTCTTCAACACAGTGAAGTAGATAGTTGTGATTTTTCTGATGAAATTGTCAAAACTAATTAATATTGGTACCAGATGGATTGAATAATTTGAAATATCAAATATATTTGAATAATCTAGATGAGCTCAATAGAAAAAAGTCATCTCCTCCATGCCATGATGTCTTTAATTGTATTGCAAATTACTAATATTTACAAAGTTCTACAGTCAAAGAAATCTGAATGTGTCCAAATAGTGTAAAAAACAGGAATGAGTACTATGTTGATAGATTTTATAGAAATTTTTGTAAATATTCAAATTAGCATTATACTAAATGACATTTATTTCACTTTACTTTTAAATATAATTCTCTCTGAATTTACAATTAAATTAGACTGAAATTTTCCATTTTTTTAATTTTAAAAAAAGCAGAAAAATATTAACAAATTCTTTAAAAAAAGATTCTCTAGGGGAAAAATACTTCTGTCGGAGCTACATTCAATAAAAGTATAGTGCAGCAAGTACTGGATTTGTAAATAGGAGCTGATTTTAGGCATGGATTTGATACTGATTATAATGGGCAATTTCACCATATAATTGTTAACAATATACAATTCTATAGACATATATATATATATATATATATATATATATATATGCTTGTATAAATCAACAGGAATTCATTAAGGGACAGTAATATACTATGCATTGTACCAGGGGCTAGGGAAACAAGTACAATGAATTAAATAATCTTTACTCACAAGGAGTTTACATTGCAATAAGAGATATCAGGGATATTTATAAATGTATTTAACATATATATAAAGTGCTTGGGTGTAATTTACTTTATTTGGAGAATAACAGCAGTCCAGAGGAGGTAGTCAATAAAGGCCTGATGCAAAAGAGTTTGCTTGAACTGCATTTCAAAAGAAAAGAGGGACTTTATGAATTGGAAGTAAAAAAGGATTTGCCAAGCATCAATGGTAGCCATTGCTTAAACACTTCCTATTTCCAAAATTCCCTATTTCTGTCAAAGGTATCATGATCCTTCCAGTGTCTCAGGCTCATAATTGTAGCATTATTTTAAATTTCTCATTTTTCTTCACCTCACATAACTAATCAGTACCTTTAGTACTTTATGTCTCTCATAATCAATCCCTTATCTATACTCACACAGTTGGCAATTTACTTCAGATATTCATCACCTCTGATCTAGATTATTGAAGCAGTCTCAAATTAATCTCTCTGTTACCTTTTTCACTTCATCCTATACCATCAGTGGCTGCCAAAATAATATCCCATAAATATAAATATGTCATTCTTCCAGGTAACCAACTCCAATTTATCCTTACAGTCTCATTGGATATTAATTTTCCTCCCACACTTTAATATCAAGGCACCACCACAAGTGCACACCAACACTTTATCTCCATAACCTTGTGCCATCCATCTTTTATGCCAGGAATTCATTTCCTCCTTATTTCTGTGTCATATATAGTTTGGGCAAAATCTTCAAAAGTGTTTTCTGATCTGCTAAATGCTTATATGCTCTCTCTCAAAATATCTTATATTTTTAAGTACCATGTGAATAGTACATATATATGTAATGGACTTATTATTTCCTATTAGAATGTAAGATCATTAGAATGAATGATTATGACATTCTTCATATTTATATAACCAGCAATTAGTACAGTG
Source organism: Sarcophilus harrisii (assembly GCF_902635505.1). NCBI lineage: Eukaryota > Metazoa > Chordata > Mammalia > Dasyuromorphia > Dasyuridae > Sarcophilus > Sarcophilus harrisii. The sequence continues at coordinate 567,204,025 of NC_045426.1, read as the reverse complement.
ACACAAAGAAGGTGTTCAGTAAATGATTGACTCAATAAGTTGCCAAGTCTTATAATTTCTTTTTCTAAAATATCTTTTGAATGTATCTCTTCTCTACTCATACATTCCCAATTTTATTTCAGGCCTTCATTGGCTCTCAGATGACCTGTTGCAAAAGCCTTCTAGGTTTTTCTAGTTGGATTTTCTAACTCATTTTTGCCCACTCTAAGTCTTCCTTCTTATGACTGTCAAAGTGATTTTCCTAAAAGAGAGGTGTGATCATATCACGTTTACCCCTACTCGATAAATCCCAGAAGATGTTTTTTATGTATATTTAGGTTCAAATGTAAACTCTGCTTTTGAATGTTTAACTTTCTTCACAATCTGTCCCATACCTTCCCCCTTCTTAGTGGTGTTTTAATTCTTTAATTCCTTCCTTTTCTTCTACAGTCCAGTCATTCATAATTAATTACTTGATGTTCCTCATACATGATGCTATGCCTCCCTTTTCCTTCTGTTTATAATGGCATATTTACAGTTCTCTCCATCATAACCTGTGCCCCTTATAAACTGTGGTTTTCTTTAAGACTCAGGTGAAACACTATCTTCTATAGGTCTTTCCTAGTGCTCCCAAATTTTACCACCTTCACTCACCTCCTAGCTGACCAAAAAGAAGCACTTTATTTTCTTCATATTTCTTTATATTTTATGTCATACTCATATGCAAGCTCTTTGAGAGCAGGATTTATTTTTGCTGGTTCTTTGTATCTTTGGTGTTTTCCAAGTATTCAGTGATTGATAGCCACTGACAGTGGAGTAACATAAAGAAAATATGAATTTATCTAATTATTTTATTAGATGCCTTACTGTACATGTAAAGCCTATATTACCTAATATCAATCACTATACATTATAGTAATTGAACCATTATCCTTCTTTCTAATTTATTTTCCATTTTTAATGTTCTGCTGTGTCTAATTTCCTGTGAACATGCATAGTCTACATATCCAGATCTGATCTCTTTTTTATTTTATTGCTACAGATAAATACTTTGTTACTATCTTGTGAGTTATTTCTTGAGGCCAGATCTAATGTTAATCTTTGTAACAGTGAGAAATAAAACAAGAACACTGGAGTCTGATTATGGAGAGCTTTGAATGCCAAGATAAAGATTTTGGACTTTATTTTCTAAGCTTTGAAGAATATTTGAACATTTTGGAAACTTGATCAGAATTATGTATCTAGGAAGTTAATGCGGCAGTGGTGGATAGAATCATTAGATATGGGAAAGGTTAAGTAATAAGGTACACAAGAGGGACTAAATAGTTATTGAATCATCATAATAAAGGTGGACCTATCTGCATCAATAGAATTTCCATCGCAAGATTTACATACATGAATAACAAGAGGGTGAATCAGAAAATTGAAAAGCTATCTAATCTATTATCATTTTCTGCTAAAGCACCATAAGAAAACATATCAGTTTTTTGTTTTTTTTTTTTTTTTTTCCTGACAATACCCTTTTTTACTAAGCAAAAACTACTCTATGCATTAACCGTCTGAAAATACAATTCAGATAGGGCATCTTATTTTCTGCTTATTGTTATTAATTGTGTAGATTTCCTTTTGTTCTGTGTTATGGTGTTTTATTCAGCTTTCTAGCATTGAGCTTCCAATTTCAATTGTCATTTTCTGAATTCAATTTCCTTTTCTAAGAATCTCTCTCTTTCGTATTCTAAAAGTTCTTAACTCCATGAAAATTGAGACATATATCATTTTTGTACATTGTGGAAAGTCATAGATAGTGGGGGAACTCTAGATGAGTATAAGACCCTCCAGTCCAGGCAGGGAACCAGCTGACCATGTCTGGTTTGGCTCTCCATTACCCCTAAGGGTGTGTCAGCCTTCCTGAGAAGTCAGGGGATGTGATAACCAGTGTTGTAATTTTAAAAAAGAGTTATTATACTAAGTGTCAAAGAGACATCTACACATAATAACAAGTAGTTTATGTGGTCCCGCATGTGCATGATATAGTTATGTAAGGATATTAGGGTATATAAGGCTGATAGAATTTAAAATAAATAAACTCCATGTTTGACCATCTATGTGAGTTTCACCTCTTCATTCCTCAGCTATAATCAAGGTTTCAGGCTGGTACTAAAATCCTCCAGAGAGCTATTCCAGACCTTACAGTATGTGACCATTTTGTCTTATTTGACTATGCATATTACTTACCTGGATTTTGTTTTTCTTTATTTTTTTTTTCTGAGGAAGGTGGGAAGGTGATAAATTATATTCTTGTTTTTTGAAAATATGAAAAATTTTTTTTGATCTTCACAAATTTACTAGAAAGAAGTATCCCAAAATTTATCATCTCCTTGCATTATTTTCCACTTCTTCCTGAACATACATTTCTAGGTCTACATCTTTGGTCCCTCTTTTATCTTGGATAATTTTTATCATAGACTGATAATACATTTATAATTTTAATATCATTCCTTTTTCCTCAGTTGAACTTTACAAACCCAGAAGTTCACAATGATTTTTGCAAACTTTTTTGATCTTCTCCATTTCTTCCATATAATCAATTTTAGACACTTAGAAATATACCTCAAACATCATGACTTTTATTAATTATTATCTATTGCCGTTATTATCAATTATCCATGAATTTCATTTGTTTTTCCTCCAATATATTTATATAGTTATATATATATATATATATATATATATATATATATATATGGAATATATATATATTCCATAATGTATTAGATTCCATAAGTGTTCTTTTGGATCAGAGCTAAACTATGAGTCAAAAACTTTGCATCCAATATTCAGATACTGTCCAACTTTATATTCCTCTTCTGGTTATTTAATTCCCTTATTCCTTAATTTCTCAATTTGTACAGCAAGAATAATAGCACTGACTTCAAAGATTTTTTTTAAGATTAAATGTGATAGTGTCTACGGTTTTAAAAATCTTTACTGTTATAACTTCTCAACATTTACACACAGGAATTCTGGTTTTGTCAATCTTTTCTCTTATGATAATTGTTCTATCCCCTTTAATTACCTATAATACCTGTTAGAGTTTTTATGTTTTTTTTTGTTTAATTTATTGAGATGTTTTCAGAATTGCTCTTAGTAACCTATTCACAGATGTGTCCTGATTTTATGAAACATTAGAAGTTTCTTTTGTTTCTTACATTTATCTGTTCTCATACCAAATGACTGTTCAGAATTTTTAGCAATTAAGGTACTATAAATAATTTCAATGTTGCTTTTCTTCTCCACTTTTAGTTACCTTTTCCTGCCCTTCCCATTCTACCCCATCTTGGGTAATACTTCCATTGCTTTCCTTCTGCTCCTTCCATTGATCTATAATCATAGTTTTGGTTTTGCTTTATCTTTTCTTCTATGAAAATGCACATTATTAACCATATTTTAAGCTTTCATGAGAATTTTTGGGATATAGGCTTAATTGAAAGCATTTATTTAAGCTACAAGTACACACTTTATTCTTGGGAGCATATTGGGACCATAGAAAAGTAGTAACATAACTAGGGAGAAGTAGAATGACATTAATGTCAATTTTTACAGTGAATATTGTGGAGTAGATTGAAATTTTAACCAATGCCTCAGCACTTATTCCCCAAACATATAAGGGTAAATACAAATATGTATTATAGATTTTAGAAATTCCTAATATGGAAATAGAGAGTTTGAACAAAAGGAAGGAGTTATAATTTAAATAACTTGGGAATGTAGCAATTTTTGCTTCTTAAAATGTGTAGTTCAAACTATAAATTGTAAATGAAATAAAGTGCAATTTACATGGATAAAAGAAAATCAATTCTTATTGGAAATTCAATGTCCTTATTCTTGAAATTCTTTTTCTTAAATTATTTGATTTATATATATACACACACATATGTGAATGTATATATGTATGTACACTCAAGAAAACAGTTATTTAAGAAGTAGTCAGGGTAACATAAGTATAGAATGAGTGATGGCTTTGAAGTAAAAACATCCTACTTTGCATTCTGGCTATCTAGATTCAATTCAATTAACATTTATTAAGTACTTGTTATGTACTAGATGCTAAAAAAAATATACAACATAGTAGTCCTGGCTAGCATGTAGAATCTAGAGGCATGATTATCTCAGTTCAAATCCCACCTTAGACACTTAATCTGGGCAAATAACTTAATTTCTTGGTACCTCAGTTTCTTACATGTACAATCTCCCTGCCTTCTGAGATAGCTCATTCTATCCTGGGCAGCTCTAAAATAGTAACAGTAATAATAATATATATATAACAACTGAAGGTTTGCAAAGTTCTTTACATATATCATATCATTTGTCTTTTACAAACACCTTGGATAGTAGCTGTTTTTATTCTTCACATTTTATAGATAAGCAAATAAGTCTGAGGAGATTAAATGACCTGCACAAGATCACATAGCTAAGAAGATATCTGAGGTATCATCATGCTGTCAACTGTGCTACACTCAACCTGAAAAAAATCATCTAATCCAGTCTTTTCTGTTTATAAATGATAAAATTGAGGCACAGTGATAAGAAGTGATTTGAACATGGTACAGACAAATAGTGTCATTGCGATGGTAATTATACTGTTGTCCTATGAACCCAAATCCACTGAGTCCTCTGACAGTGCTATCCTATAATATGTCCTAATTGTTAGGACATTTTCCCTAATATTGATTCTAATTTTGCTTCTCTATTTCTTCCATCCACTGCTTTTAGTTCTTCCCCTGGGAATCAAACAGATCAATTTTGATCTCTTCCAAGTGATACTCTTCAGATAGTTGTACATAGCTGTTATATCTCCCTATAATGAAACATCTCTATTTTCCTAGAAAATATCTATAAACATTTCCATTTCTCTCAACTCAACTGAAATTCATATGGCCAAACTCCAGGCCAAATATTAGTCTAATGTTCTTACTCTTGAATATTCTCTAGCTTATCAATGACTTTTCTGTAGTGCTTGTACTCTTTGATTCCTTTAATGCAATCTGTTATCACATGAACTTTTTTTTTTCTTTTTTAATACTACAAAAAATTTTGGTAACAATTGTTGGTAACTTTTGTTACCTACCTGTACATGCAAATGATTCTGTAAAGACTGTTGCTTAAGCAAACCCTCTTTTCACTTGTTACAGGTTTTGTCTATTTTTAGTCTTGGCATTGATCTGCCATAATTGAAATGATATCTTATTCTGACATGTTTACCAAATCAGATAAATGATCCCTTTCCTTAAAATGAAGAACAAAACAAAATAAAAGGAAAACCTGTCTTTGGGCCACTTTTAGTTCCTTCTATTAAGGGAGTCCTTTGACAAAATTGTAGTACATGAAAGCAGCATACTGCTCTCACTGCTAAATACCTTATATCTTAAGCCTGGTCATTATTTGAATATATTCAAGTACATCTGACATAACTTTAGAAAATTTTATAAAAGCCAGATATAGATAGATAGATAGATATATTCATTAGTTATGTGGACTGAAGAATTATGAAAGAATGACATGAAAGGCATACATTAAATGGGATTGTAATAGGAAATAAAGTAAAGCTGTTTCATTTATCTCTGGAGATATAAACAGTTACAAAAATAAAATTGTCAGACTGTCAGACAGTCATTACAAAAAAAAAAAATCACTAAACAGTGCATGTCCTCTTACTCAACTGTACTACTATAGTTCTATACTCAAGGGATATTAAATAAATAGGAAAAGATCCTGTTTGTACAAAATCATTTGGGATGGCAAAACTCTAGAAACTAAAGATATTCTCATCATTTGGGAAATGACTAAGTAAATTACAGCATATTAATATGATAGAATATTGTTGTCCTGTAATAAATGAAGAAATTTAAAGTAAATACAAAATAAGAAAAACAAAATAGAAAAATACAAGAAAGGAAAACAAAACAAAACAAAACAGGTTATTTGCCTAGTAGAACATCAGGGAGGATTCAAAAATATGTAATAATAAATTTCCATGCCAAAAAAACATATGTAATAATAGAACAGTTTCATGACTTTCCATCTTTTCTTTACTTTCTTATAGACTATTCTTTTGTTCTCTGCTATGAATTTTTTTACTTTATTCTTTTTTTCCCTTTAATTCCCCCAACTCTCAAATGTAATGACCTATAATTAAGCATGGATGTATATATACATATGTATGTGTGTGTATACATACATACATACACATTTACACATACATAGGCATACATCTAAAATAATATTAATATGGATGATATGTAATTTAGATTTCTCTCAATTGAATCTTTGAGTTTTTGCTTTGTCTAAGAGCAACGATTACCACCCCTACTTCTTTTTTCTAGTAAATTCCCTGATCTTTGTTATAGTTTGTATATATCTCATTTCCTATCCCTGCTAACTCTTCTACTTGAATTTTATTCCTTAATTTGCCTTGCTATTATTTAACCTTCCCCCATCCATGAATTCCTTCCTTATCTTTTCCCCTGACCTTTTCCTTCCTTCTTTTTCCATTCCCATTAATCTATAGACCTTATTTCACTCTAAGCCCTTTTAGCCTCATCTTATTCTATGCTAATTTTTCCTCCCTCTTTATCCCTTTCACATTAATCTATACACCTTGTCCCACCGCCATAAATCTACACACTCTTCTATACTTTATCTTATTCTATTCCTTCCCCCTTATTACTTTACAGATTTTGGAAGGTGCTATTTAACTTATTCCTGACATGAGCAGGTTTTCAGAACTACTAATACTCCTCCCCTCTCTAATGCTTCTGTTTGGTTCTTACTTTGCACCTCATTCATACAGCATAATTACTATTTTTACCTTTTCCAAGACTATTTTGCTTTTTAGAATCAGATCATCCTAGGCTTTACCCAAATCTGATTTTAGAGCTACCCAATTAGTAATGAGTGTCTTGAATATATGGTCTTCATATCCATGTAAAAAGCATAAACAATTTGTTCTTATTGAGTCCCTTGAAATTAATACTTGATGTTGGTTCTTATATATTAAATTTTCTAATAAGTTCAGGTTTGTTTGATACAAAGTCTTGAAAAATCTGTTTGTGGAGTGACCAATTTTTTTCATTCAATATTATGAAAAATTTTGCTAAATATGATATTTTTGAACACAAGCCTAGTTCTTTTGATTGTCAAAATATATTATTCCAGGACTTGTGGTTTTTTATTGTAGTTGCTAATAAACCCTATAGAATTCTAATTGTAGCTCCAACACATTTGGATTTCTGTTTTTGGTTGTTTCTTGTAGAATTTAGTGTCGGGATTTAAAATTTAGCAATAATATTACTATGTGTTTTCCATGTTGACTCTCTTTAAAGTGGAGATCTGTGAATTTTTTTAAATTTCTGCTTTCCCTTCTTGTTCTATCACTTTGGAACAAATTTCTTTTATTGTTGCTTGCATTATGCTAAGTTCTGGAAAAGTTTTTGTTTTCATAAAATTTAGGTATATAATTGATAGAATTCCTTTATATTGTGAATATGCAATATGTGTCTTAAAGCAAAACCTATAAGTAGTCATTTGCATTGTGATATTTTTGATCCATTAAGTGTCTTTGAGGTCATATTATAGCAATGTGTGAAGTGAAAGTCATACATGAACTAAATTGATACATTAGAGATTAAATAGAATTTTATTTAGAGATGGGTTCCTGTTATGACTGCTTACCAGGAGAAAGCAGTGATTATCAGTTTAGAGTAAAATGAAAAGGTGACATTTGATGAGTTTCACTGGAAAGAATAATATAGATTGATATAGATCTATCTGTCTATCTATTCCTTGAATTTGCTGTTAACCAAGGATTTAGAGCATTATATTACACATATTCTTTTGAAAAATGTGGTTTCTTACTATCAGTCTTTACTTGGCAAAATGGAATAAGTACTTCAATCCAAGGTCAATGTGCTTTTATCTTGGTTATATATTTATTGGTTATATATTTATTCACTTATTAAGTCTTCCATACTTCTTTATCAAGATTCGGGAAGGCAATAATATTCTTTCATATCTATTTCATTTTTACTTTATATGTTGAAATATTTTTGTAGTAATGTAACTTTAAAAAATTCAGAATTTTTTTCAATCTCTGTTACTTCCTATTATCATTATGATATTTAAATCTTATTTATTTTGCTATATCCTACCACCTGGAACTAAATAGGACATGAAATCATAAAGATTGTTAATGGAAACCATATGGACTTTGAAGTTAGATGTTTATTCAAATGAACTAAGTATTCAACCTAAAAACAATACCAGATAGATAAAGTTCTCTAAGAAAAATGTAAAATTTTTTCCAACTGACTTTTAAGATATATTTTTCGTACCAAGAGATCTTTCCAAAAGGAACTCAATCAATGCCTACTTATTAAACAAGTTTATTCATTGCCATATGTGGTGTTTAATGTGAATCTAACAGATAATGAAAGTAGTGACTCTATTGGTAAGGTTCTTTTTCAGATGCGGGTTAGGCTTCACTGTCATAATAGAAAATAACTATTACAAAATGACACCACTAAATACTTATTGGACGATCTCACATGTGTAACTCTGTACTTAGGTATGACAGAATAATATAACATGATGGAAATTCTGCTCCTAAGCAGTTGTGGTATAATGGAGAATATATAAACATTTAGGAGCCTTTGTAGAGTAATTGACAAATGAATGTTAATTAGGATCAACAGGATATATGTGGTGAAGGAACACAGAATTAGTACTCAACGAAGTTGGATGGGGTTAATTATGAATTGTAGCCCAGAAAAGTTGAGCTTTTAGGAGGAAGTTAAATAAGAAAAGTTTTTAGAAATGATAATGAGAAGAATGGAAGTGATTTTAAAGCAGGAACTCAACAATTTTATGAAAGTAAGAGAATAAACAGAATTGTGTGTCAGGAACATGGAATGATGAGTGATGGTGTTGGTGAAATGTAATCAGACAAATTGGTGGAGAATTGGCATTGAAGGTTAAGCAAATTAGCTTGTAATTAATATAATAAACATGAGAGAGGGCAGCCTTCCAAATAACTATAGGTTCTTTGGCAATGTAGTGATGATAGAATAGTAATGTTATATGAGAGGTGGATAGAAAATTTTAGAGTAGATAAATACTCAAGACACAGATTCTGCTTGGGCAGGTGTAGTCATATTCCAGAAAACCTGTTGTGTTACCTCCACATATTCCAGAAACCTGCCTAACAGTCTTATCTTTAGCATTACATAACATTACATGACCTTGGTAAGCTTCACTCCCTGTTTTATTGTTTATAAAATAAGAATTTTTTTTGGTTATTCATTCATTCATTCAATCAGCATTCATTAAGCACCTTCTCTGTGCAGAACATTATCAAATTGGATTATCTCTATCATGATTTTAAGCTTTAATGTTTTAAAACATCTTCATTCTTGATTCCTTAAAATAGCTGATTCATTGTGAATGTGTTTTCTTAGTGTCATCTTCTTCTTACATTCTGCATAGTACATGAATAATTATCTTAATTCAACTAACCATGACATAGAGTCTGACCCCAGTTTAATGTCTGAAGAATTTCTTATGGTCCAGAATGTCCATATGAAATGAAATCAAGGGAAAAAACCTTAAGCAGACCAAATTAAACTGTCTTTTGACTGATAGACAATAGAATAACTATTTAATGACAAAATGTAATTACTGTTTGAAGTACATTTCATTTGCCCTTAAAAAGTCTTTTATATAATTTTTTTTCATTTTTAATAGAAAACCAAACCTCTTCACCTTGTAAATGAAAGCTTAATTTAACCTCATCAGGACAAAAAAAAAAAAAGGATTCTTTTAATTGTTGTGTTCTCCCCCCTTTTGTTTATATGGAATTGGAAAATTAAATGTATAAATCACAATAATTTTCAACTTGATTTCATTAAAAAAAGAGTTTTATACTACAAATACTTTACTGGTAATTTGCTTCTCTTATTTCTTATGATGTGCATAGCTTCTAAAATGTTTTTATGAAGTGTTAAATCTAATGTGTGTCTGCTGAGTTTTTCTGATTAAAATAATCCTATTTAACAAGGATTATTGGAAATTTTTCCATTCCTTGGTTTCTGCTGTTAAAGAAAGAAAGCCTGTTGGTAGAAATATTCTGTAGAAAATTGTCTGTCATTTTAAAAGGAAATTCAGAATTCTCTCTCCCATCATTGAAAGGAAACACTAGGCTTCCACTATAGGAATGCACCTCTAGAGAAGATGGAAACAAAACAAAACAGGTAGAATGACAGGAATTTCTTACAGGAACTGTAATTCTCATTTGTTCACACATCTTTCCCTTCCTGCTGACATCCTGAAAAATATACAGACTAAAGCTGTATGAACAATTTCTGAAGCCAAATACAGTGTAGGCAGCCTGGAGTTCTGACTGTCTAGAAAAAACTTGACAGCCAGACTAGGGAGAAACCATGGGGTGGTTGCCTTGGAAAGAATGGATGATACTATGATTAACCAAAGAAGAACAAGCAGGAATATGCTGATGCATGCTAGAGCGCCACAGCTTAAAAATTGGTGACAATCAGCTGAGAGAAACTGATAAAAGATTTATTCTGTAAAACCAGCATGTGGGATTTGAAACTATATACCTTTCCCTAATGAAGAGTATGATAAAAGAAAAACACATAGTAAATCACAAAAGTCCAGGATAGCAGACAAACTTTCCTTTTTAAAAAGAATGATAATAAAACTTCTCTTGTCGAATGCTAGAGAAGGGTAACTGAAATATAGTAAAATCTCTTAAACAGATTAATAGATTTTCAGTCCCACTGAGTTTGGCCTGGGCACTATCCTGGAAATTTGGGGTTAAATTAGGTTTCCTTATAAAATATTTATGCAAGATATTATAATAGGGTAGATTTGTACTTGTGACATGGGCATTTCACACATAGTAAATATGATAAATTAAATTCTATTGTCTAATAGTATATTATTTAAATGTGTCATTGTATTTTCTCAAAGAATTATCATTACATAACCTGTTTTTACTTCTTTATCAACCATTTTACTTCTTTTTTTTTTAATAGCCTTTTATTTACAGGATATATGCATGGGTAACTTTACAGCATTAACAATTGCCAAACCTCTTGTTCCAATTTTTTACCTCTTATCCCCCCACCCCCTCCCCCAGATGACAGGATGACCAGTAGATGTTAAATACATTAAAATATAAATTAGATACACAATAAGTATACAGCCATTTTACTTCAAAAAGAATGAGATCCTACATTATAGTTCAGATAGACAAAAGGCATTCCTGCCTTTAGGCTAATTTGTTGTTCAGTTTTATTATCATTATAGGCCTACTTCCTATATAAATCAATAGAATTATGATCCATAATATAGCCTGGATGAACTTCATCTTGCAAATATAATTACTGAGACACATGTCAGTGGTCTTCAAAAGAACACAGAGAAGAAGGAGAGTAGAACTAGCCTGAAGAAGGGAACATGTTTATATAATTTTCAAAAATAACAAGGGAACAGGGAAACTTTTAAGTCAATGAGTTCAATTTGATTGCTAGGAAAATTGAGAATCCTTCATTAAATAGAAACCTGGGGAATATTTAGAAAAGAGAGTAATAAATACATAAAACCACCAAATCTTCACCAAGAATAGGCCATGCCAAACTAAACTTATTTTCTTTTTTGACAGGATTATCAAACAGGTGAATTAGGAGAATGTTATAGACACCTTGTGATTTAATAAATTTTAGCAAAACATTTATTACCATATCCCACTCTCTTATGTGAACTATTGAGATATGGGGCTTAGATAATAATATAATTAAATGGATTCAGTATAGGCTGAATGGTCAGACACAAAAAGTGTTGTCATTCATGCTTTAAGATGTTAACTTAGCAGAAGGTCTTCAGTACTGTTCCAGTGAACTAGTCTTGGTCTCATGCTGTTTTACTTCTTTCTTTTAATTATTTGAATAGGGGGATAGGTGGAATGTTCACCAAATATGTAGGAAAACAGAAATTTGTTAAAAAAAAAAAAAGCTAATTCTCTACATAACAGGCAAAATCCAAAAGATCTTGATAGGCTAGATCATTGGTCTAATATGAAATTTGATTGGAATAAATGCAAGGTTTGATGCTTGAATTAAAAAATCAATTAAAAAATATAGAATAGGTAAGATGTGGTCAGACAACAGTTTGAACAATATCTGGGTTGAACAGTTTGAATAATATCTTGGGTTAGTGGAAGATGAACATGAGATTTAAGTGTAATGTGGTAGCAAAAAAAAAATCTAATTTCTTCTTTGGGTACATTAGGAAAGGCATAGTTTCCAGATTCTGAGAGGTGATCACTCCTTTATATTCTGCCCTTATCAGATTATGTATTGAATTATCAAGATCAGTTCTGGATGTTACAGTTTAAGAAGCATATTAAAAAGTCAGTATGAATGATGAATGATGTTGAATCCATACTACATGAAAACCACATTAATAAATTAGGCATGTTTAGTTTGAGTTATAAAATGTTTATGATAATTGCATTCAAATATTTGAGGATCTGCCATGTGAAAGATTTAGATTTCTTCATTTGAACCCCAAAAGGAAAAACCAGAAACAATTGGTAGAAATTGAAAGATATTAGGTTTATATGTCTTATTGATTGTCTTAATGATTAGTGTTTTCCAAAATTGTAATGGACTGCCTCAGGTGATGATGAATTTCTCTTTCTTGATATTCTTCAAGAAGAGATAGTGGAGATTCCTTTTATATATGGCATGGACTAAATAACTTTCCTTCTATGTTATGGGCCAGAACTCTTGTATTTGAAACAAGGATTCTTACAAGGTGCTAACTCAATGGAATTGACAAAGACAATGGTTATCTAATTTAGCATGGTGCTTAATAGTTCTCTATTTCAGTACATGTACTTAGTACTTAATATAGTTCTACGAGATTCACACCTATGATAACGTAATTATAAGAGAGCATAGAATTCAGCAAGAGTCAGAGCCAGAGAAGACAAGTGTACTGGAGGCAAGAACTCAAACTCTCATAGCCCAGGAGAGAGAGATTCAATTCCATCTTCATCAGCACTGTGACTGGCCTGGTTCCTGCAATTCCTCCACTGAGACCAAGGCCTGACAGAGCCAAAGGCAGACTCAGAACGGCTCGGAGAGAGACTCAGAAGGGCCAGACACAGACTCAGAAGAGACCCAGAGACACATTCATTCCATCGTTCATCTTTGGAGGCTGAATCATAAGGCCTTGGATTTAGAGAAATTTATTCCATTTTTATCAGCCTCATGGTGATTACTGAACTGAAGCGAAGGCTGGTTCAGAAATCTCCAGAAAATCAAACAAGAACATTACACTTCTAACTCTCAAATCTTGTGATTTTCTGAAAATATCTGCTATTTATGTGGCATTTTCAAATTTGAAAATAGATTTGCATACATATTGGTATTCTTATTGCTGAGAAAACTAAGTATCAAAAAAGTAACTTACACATATGATCACATGGCTGTTATGTTCTAAGACAACATTTCATCTTTTTCTCAAGTGGCATGAGAGAATCTCTTAATTGCTTTGCTAAAACTATGTATATGTCTACTACATGTTCTTGTTTTAAGAATTTTAAATCCTTATCTGCAAATATAACAGAAGCAAAAAAAAAATTAGTTCTTTCCTCTCTGTTGTTGATGACTTATCCTATTGAATTCACCCTTTTCTTACCAACTTAGCTACTTCCTTTTTCACTTCATAGACTAAATAGATCATAAAACTTTTGAATTCTGTTATATGCCCTTATTTCCTGTGTCGATATATGTCTTTTAAATGTTTCATTCAATTGGTCTATTGCTCCACATCAATCACATCAGATAACAATTTTTACCTTTTTCTCTTAATGTTTTTACTTCAGAATTTCATTCCCCAAAGACTCCTATTCACCTGACCTGACTTTTCATATTCAATTTTAATTCATGAGATCCAATTTATGTTGGTTTTAAATCCTTTGAAATCTGGTGTCTCAAAATTTAACCCTGAATGTGAAAATATTATCATCTTTTCTTCTTTTAGAAATTTTTAGCTTTTGTTATGACTTTCTTCTGTGATTTCTTAATATTTTTTATACAACATCCAGTTTCTCTTTGTTGGCAAGCATCAAATCTCAATTATAATTTCTCTTTCTTCCTTTCAAGAGATGAAATAATTTTAAAAAAAAATTAAATCACCTTTTTTGTTTGCAGAGTTTTTGAGCAAATATCTGGATAATTGAAGTCTCCTGTATCTATATTATCCATTCTGCCAGACATGTGGTCTCTTTTCTAAAGTGATTTCTTACTTTTTTTTTTTTACATTGTCTGTAATCTACACCAATATAATAGAAATACACCAATTTAAATATACTGTCAATATTGCTTACATTTTTGTCTCTAAAGATATTCATTCAAAACATCCCACCATGATTTCTACCTCTGCTTGCTGTATTCTGTCATATGAATATATTTTGTTAATTTATAAGCAATATATATATAATAATATATAAACTATAGATAGATAGATAGATAGATATAAACAATATAGGTCTAATTTCTAAGCCCTTTATATTTCCATCCTGTTTGGAATATTTGTCATATTCTAAGCATGGATCTCATCCTAACAAGTCTCAATGAATCAGTGAATTCAGATTAGTCTATCTTGCTTGTTAGCCTTATTTTATAATTTTGCTTATAAAAATTAGGTCATAAGTTTCATTACTGATTTTTGTTTTATTTTTCCTCTATTATTATGCACTTTTAGCTCCACAGAATTGTTGGAAAGAAAAAATGTTGTACAAATATGAGTTAGTATAGTCATCACTATTCAGAAAATTAGGGAACCTGGATAAAGTGAATCTCTCCATAACACCGTGGCCAGTATTTGCTGGAAATTTGAAATGCTTATTATCTCATACATTAATATATTATTTAAAATCAACTCCACTGGTATAAAAATCAATTTGAAGTTCTTAAACTTTTTAATTATTTTAAAATTTAAAATTTTAATATTTAAAATATTTTAGTGTTATTGCCTTTTTATAGATTAAAATGCTATCATAAGTCTAGAACTTCAAGGACTATCAGAAGTCTTACAGCCAAACTCTCTTATATTTTTTCCCTGATAAATAATATAGTGCCATAGATTTTGAATGAATTACCCAGTATCACATAGCAGAACTGATATTTGAAAGCAGGTCAAAATCACATCAATTTTCACTGTTATCACTCTCTAAGTAAAACCTATTCTAATGAGTTAAAAGGAATTATCTACAATGATTTTATTAAATTTTTGAGGATCTTCACCAGATTCTCACATAGTACAAACTTGTAGCTTTTCAATTCTTGGTTATCTTCCTCTATGCTACCTTGACAAGTAAGATAACCTTAGTTTATGTACAATAAATTGAAAATGTTAAATTCTAAATTCTTTTTTTTCCCTGCAAATATATCATACTATATTGGCGGCACAGGCTGGTAAATAGAGTGTCAGCTTTGGATCCAGGAAGATGTGGATTCAAATATTCAATATATACCACATATGAAATATATGACCTTGAGGAAGTAATTATCTCTCATGATATGCAGAGAATTCTGTAAGAGTGTATGTTTTGTACAAGTAGAATCAATGAGATAGAATCATCATATCAAGAATACCTAATAGCTCTGAAATAAAGAATGCTAATTTAAAAAATGATTCTTCTTAAAGGTGATATCCAGGGATTCAATATGCTTTTTCAGGGAACATTCAGGGAATGCAATAAGCTTTTTATCATATTCAGTTTTGAAAAGAAAATATACAAGGTAAATATTATTATGATTTCTGTAATGAAATGTTTTTATGTTGTACAGGTAATAAATACTGGGTGTTCAAGGATACCACTCTTCAACCAGGTTATCCACATGACTTAATAACACTTGGAAATGGAATTCCACCTCATGGCATTGATTCCGCCATATGGTGGGAAGATGTGGGGAAGACATACTTCTTCAAGGGCGATAGGTAAGTATATACTTCACATAAGATGATATCTGTGCTTTAAGTGGTATATGTATCATTTTGAAGAAATATCTTCTCACATTTACTTGTATATATTCATTACTAGGAACCTAGCTATGCATATGTAAACAAAATAAAGTCATCTGAGATTTGAGAGAAATGTTTCCTCCAAAGATATTTCAAAATGATTTTCCTAAGAACACTGAGAAAATACTGAAACTATAAAGTGAATACTATTTCATTATTTTCCTTAAATTTTGTTTATTACTTAAAGTGAAAAATGAGTATGTTTAATCCATATAAGGATTTCTCACTGAAGTGACATTTCCTTAATAAAATCTTATTGATACATCTATTTTTGTGTTTTTTCTCAATTGTTTTATAATTTTGTACATATTTCTTAGGAAGGCTTTCATGATTTTGAAAAAAATAAAAAAGGATGAGCTCCCCTCCCCCAAAGTGTTATTTAGTTTTCAGCAATCCAGTAAAATTCTAATTAACCTAAACATTTTTGTACAAAGTTTCTTTTAACTTATAATGATTTTCCTTTAGTGTTAAATTCCTTTACATGATTTGCCATTTGTTTTTTCCCTTGGTGTTATTTCTGACTTTTTGCTTATGAAGAAAAAAAAGTATTTTTTAATATTACAACTTTGAGTTTGTGATTTCCCTTCTCTCTGGACCCCAACATCATCTCTAAAATGAAGTGTTTGGGCTAATTGGCTTCTGAGATCCTTTGCAGAGTCAAATTTGAGGAGTTTTCATCCTATTTAAAGCAAGTGAATAATCATGATAATCATAATAGCCAAACAAATAGCAAACTAGCTTCCTTGTTCTGTATATGCCTTACAGAAATTATTTACTTTCTCTGTTGCCTTTTCTGTATGAAAAACATGATAACTTTAAGGTACCAATTAGTCCTTACTTATAAAATCTGTGAACTTAATATATATACAGAGTCGCATACAACAGTCTAGGCTGAGTGACAATAAATTACTTTAGGCAGAGAATGACATTTAATAATAAAATAATAAAAATCAACTGTTAAGTAATTATGAATCAACTTAAGTTATTAAGTACTTTGCATTACAATTAATTATTTCTGCTTGATAGGTCTGGGTAAATCATGTTTCTATTATTTGAGCAAAATACCATAAAGACTTAAATCATTTCTGACTCAGTGTCCGTTCTACCTTCATGTAAGATCATACAGTTTTCTTGTGAAATTTATTCATTGACTTAAAATCATTATACTAGGAAAAGTAATAACAAATAAGAAGTAACTTAAAACAAAAACCATTTCAATGACTGTTGAATGGAAGAATCAATCTCACCTAGGGACAACCACCAAAAAACTTTGTAATTTATCACTTGTACTTTAGAAAGTTTACTTAAAAATGTATTCTTAGTTACTTGTTTTATACTTTTACATTCCTAAGGTAGGAATGTGAAATCCCATAGCTAGAAATCCAACTTTACTCAACAATGGCAAAAATTTGAGATATTAAATCATTGTCTTCGAGTCAAAACTTTCAAAAAATATATACTTAACAAAGCATTAAAACGAAAGACCTATCCAAAGAAACTTCTATTTATTGATGGGGAAGTTGCTACTTAAAGCCATAAGACACATAATGGTGCTCAGCAGGACATAAGTGCAATACAGTATGGAAGCAGAAGAATGAGGAACACAAGCCTTGCTGAGATAATTGAGCTATAACAAGATATTGACCACCAGTGGAAGTAAATCCATTTCCCACTAAGTTTCTCAGGACATATTATTTATAATGGTTTTTTTTTCCTTAATGGATTGTTAGACATTAATTCCCCTGTTGATTTTAATTGCATAACTTTGCCCATTCAGGACAAGGTACAGTGCTGTGCTGGATCTTTATTGAAAGAGGGAGAAAGGAAAAATATTAGAGGAACCTCAGAGTGGACAATACAAGTACATAGTGAGAAAGGGGCCAAATCTGTGTGAATTATTTAGCATACACATCAGAATTTTAAATGAAACATTTCAGGTAATGATTAAAAATTATCATTTGGGTACAAATGAGGAATGACTGTCCACATGTGCAAAAACATCATGATTTTCTCATTTTTAATTTTCTGAAACTCATAGGATTGCTGTAGAAGTTTAAATGAAGTATATGTATTAGTTAGTAAAAATCAGTACACAGTGTGTACCTGGACTAATATGAAATATTTTTCAGTAACTAAGAGTGGAGTAGACATTTAGATCATTTCATATTTACATAGCTACATTTTTGTGTTTCTTCAACTAGTGCTAGTGAGGTCATATCTTTGATCAATAATCAAAAATTTAGTATGCTTTTTAAAATATATCTCAGTTAAGTAGCAAAACTTTGATAAAATATTTGAAACTGTTTACATGTTTGACTTTATTTGCTATTAAAAATTTAAAATAAAAATAAAATAAAAACATGTTATTAAAATTAATACAAGATCATTTGGAATCTAAGGATACGGGGTTCAATCCTGAAATGAATAGGTTGGTTAGCTACAAAGACTCTGGATAATCTCTATCATTCTGATAGGAAAAACCATAATTCAGTCTGTGCTCCCTTCTTTCAGCTTCCAACCCATTTTTATTTTCTTCTCTCCTACTTCCCTATAGGGTAAAGTATGATTGTGTATTCTATTCCCTGTTTGAGCCAATTACATTGAGCATAAAGTCCAATTGTTGCCCACCCCTGAATCTCTCTATAATAGGTATTTTAATTCTTCATGTAAAATAATTTATTCAATTTCACCTTTTCCTTCCCTCTTCTTCCAGCACAATCCTCTTTCTTAATCTTTTTTCCTTGGGGGAGGGGGAAGGAATATCATCCTATTGTAGTCAATTTATACCCACATCCTCTATGCATACTCAATCCAACTGCCCAACAAAAGGATTTTGTTCAATTTTCCTGGGTAAATGATTCCTGATTATAGCTCTAGCTCTTTTCTATTTTTTGTGCTTCCTTTACTAAGTTGTTGACTCTTCTTAAAATGATTCTTTTGTATCACTCTTTTTAAAACCACATTTTCTTCTACCTTTCTTACTTTTTGAGCATTTCAGAGATTTATTTTGGGGGCTTGAGATCAAATCAAATTTTCTTCGAGGCTTGCATATAAGTCATTTTAACATTGTTGTACTCTTCTGAATTTGTATTTTAATATTCTCTGTCATCATAGTAAATTTCTGTGTTCAGGACCTTTTTTTGTTGTTTGCTCATTTTTTCAGCCTATTTCATAACTTTTAATTTTATGTTAAAGTTTGGCTCTGCTCCTAGACTTGAGGGGACACTGATCCAATATTCTTGTGCTGAGTGTGAGAGACTTGCTATTGGTCTGTACTAGAAAGTTAGATATCACTCATGTCCTTCACTGGGGACACAGGGACTTGCTGTTGGTCTTCTCTGGCATGCAGGGTGTTGCTGCTGGCTTGCTATGACACATTGTGCTGCTTACTGACTTACATAACACCTGGGCTGGACAGTTCTTCCCTTTTATATTAGTGAGACAAACCTTTCCTGCTGACTTTATAAATTTTCTTGGGCTGGAAAATTGTTTCACCCCATCCTTTTGTTGTTTTGTGACTCAAGATTTTTTTGAAGCATTAAAATTTTGGAGGTGAATTTGAAAGAATTCCTGGCTTATTCTAGTATCTTGCTTCTACATCCCATATATATATATATATATATATATATATATATATATATATATATATATATATCTTTCAATCTGATTTAAGCATTCAATTCCTGTAAATTAATCTTACTTACTAGAACATCTTTTCCCCTCTCATTAGAAGTTCCTACTTTTTTGTCTTTAGAATTTCATAATTAGTTTATTTTTTAATAGTATCATCTTTTCTGTACTGATAGCCTATAAAAATTTAAGTTATAAGGTCACATTCATGTCTTCCTTGAAACTTTTAATGTCTGGCTTCCCAAAATATGGAATTTGTAACAGACTGCTTTTTTTTCTCTTCTCCCATAATTAATGCTAAGATGGAGTGGTCACTTCTCCATTGTTCTCATTGTTTCTCCCTTAGGAACTAGTTCCTACTGAGTAAGAATCTGGTTTATGATAGCAGGGTTTTTTTTTTTTTAATTTTTTTCCTTCACCCTTTCAAAGATGAATTTATCACAATAATAATTTCTTAACTACTATGTTTTTTTTTTCAATAAATTTTTAGCTGATGCTTTGGATTTTTCAAATCTCCTATCATTTACTATATATATATACTATAAAACTATTCCAAGTTTTGAAGCATTTTTCTCTAACCCTAAGTCTATTTGTATGTCCAAATGTTCTCTACGACACTGCTATGAAAATATTATTTATTGGTCTATAGAAAAATATGAACAAATTACAGTAGCTTGTTCTGTATGAAACCAAAAATTTATATGATTCAAATTAACTACATTGAAAATGAAATAGTAGTGAAAATACTATTTGTAGATAGTAAGAAAAATTTTTCTTTTTTTCATTTTTTTCACTTTTTTGATTCTTTTTTCCATTAATTTGTATGGGGTAAGTAATTAGATGATAAAAAGTATATCAGTAATAAATATAGAAGAATGAAGAAATTTATTCAGTGGATTTTCAATTAATTTTCATTCAAACTTTTCCTCTCGGATCTTACATGTAATAGGTATTTGAACAAATAGTTCTTTTATTATTAAGAAGGACCATTTTTATGTATTAGATAAATTATAGGAACCTTCTGTCTTACATTTAATTTCAAAATGGCTACATAGTTTCAAGAAATTCTATTATTGTTATACTTCAGTATAAAATTTGTTTGCCCTTACTCAGTTTTAACAACTGTAGTTCAATTTTTGTATTATCTGTTTTAACCATGTTTGCATTTTGTTGATTTTTTTTCAAATTAGGTACTGGAGATATAGTGAAGAAATGAAAACTATGGATCCTGGCTATCCAAAACCTATCACAATATGGAAAGGTATCCCAGATTCTCCTCAGGGAGCCTTTGTACACAAAGAAAATGGTATGTCTATACTTAACATTTCATTAATTCTCATATTTTTCCCCACAAATCATTGTATTTCAGAATATAATCGGGGAACAATACATTACATTTCAGTAATTCTTCAAAATCTTGGCACTAAACCTACTTTTTCTGCCCAGTTGAAACACATATACAGACACAGACACAGACACACACACACACACACAAACAAATACACATCTCAGAAAGAGAGTTCAAAAAGTCCGTTTTATTGACATTTTAAATTATTAAGATATTATAGCATAAAACTACACCCCGACCTTTGGGACACCCTTAATATAAAGGATTTTCTCCTTTATGCCATTTTTTCCATATTTTTATTTATTGGTAATTTTAATTTTCAATGGATTTTTTCCCATTGGCACAAATTATTGAAATGGACCTAAAGAGACCACCTCATATTTGGTAATTACATTTTCTTAAATCATTTTTGTAACAATAACAATCATAATCACAATCAGAATTTAATCAAAAGAAAAAACAGAATTTTAATTAAAAACTTTAATTCTGCTCTTGTTATTTTGTATGCTGTAATGGCATAATTTGTAAGCAACTACACATTTCTCTGACCCACAATATTGTTTGGAACTTACTCTGATACTTCTGGTGCAAGCTTAATAAATTCTAAGGTTAAAAAAAAAAAAGCAAAAGTACTCATTGAAAAGAGCCAAAGCCTTCAGAAAAGGCTGGGAAGATGTAAGGAAAGACTGAGTAGCAAAAGTGAGGCATGTTCCTAATTGACACTTGAGGAGGAGAGAATTTTTGCAATTTCAGATTTTTTTAAATCTATTTAATGATGTCTATCTAAATGACATATAACTCACTTCATGTACCTAGGCTATCAGAACATCTTCACTTGACTTCAGGGAAACATGAGTTCAAATTCTGTCTTGGACACTTATTACTTTAATAGAATCACTAGTCTAATGATCCCTTTTCATTTTCTTTTCTTTTTTCTTTTTTAGAGATGTGGGGAATTTGGGTGAATTTTACATGTTCTGCAACAAAATTCCTACATAACAACACTATTTCCACATTCTAAAAATAGCCCATGATAATAATGGCCCATAGATAAGGTTATAACAAACTCTCTTCAACACATAGTCATTTGCATATGGTTTTTCTTCTGATCCCAAGCCATAAAACAATTTACTAAATACTTGCTTGTCAGTATAGGAGAGAACTGAGTTCTTCCCAGATCTTGTTCTGCCATCAAGTAGAATTCACTATTCAGGCCTTTTTTTATTTTTATGGAAATCATTTCATTTGTCTATACTTTAAATATTATAAAGACTTGAGTTGATTGAAGAGAAAGGGAAGGAGGACCTAGATGCTGTAGCCATGATGAAACCCCCCAAACCAAAAAACATTCCATATATGTATGTGTGTCTCTGTCTCGCTCTGTTTCTCTGTCTCTCTGTGTGTGTCTCTGTTTCTCCCTATCTCTCTCTCTCTGTGTCTCTTTGTCTCTCTCTCTCTCTCTCTCTCTCTCTCTCTCTCTCTCTCTCTCTCTTTCTCTCTCTCTCTGTGTATGTGTGTAAAAATCTATAACACTTCTTTCTGCTACCAAGTTTCAAGCATTTCTTTTCTTGTGTTAATGAAGCATAGCTTGGTTTATAATTTCAGCTAACTATATTTCTAGAAAATGGACACCTACCACTGTAAAAATGAGAATGCCCTGTAGAATTTGTTACAGTGAAATATGACCCATAAAAGTTATTGATAGGCCTAGATCCAAAATTACCTGATATAGAATTTTGCACACCTTGGTTTTCATGCTCACCTGTTACCTTTTGGGTATTAGCTGAAGACAAAAATTGGAAAACTTCCAGCTGTTTGTTTTCAATTTACAAACTGAAAGAGTAAGTTCACCTATTTGGAAGGTTTGTTTTATTCTGGATTGGTGCCATTTTTCAATTGGGATTGTCTAATGTTTTGTTATTTGGCACGGTCTCAGCATTTCTTCATCTACACTTGTTGGGTAATTATATTGGATTTCATTAAAATGATCAAATACCAGCTCCCTACAGAAAAATGTGAATCTACATACACCTGTTTTCATTTGGCAAGTTGCTCCGACTGCAAAACTGTATTTGGACCTAAACCATTATGTCAGATTCATGTGGCACTGAAAGAATGATTTATCAGATTTGGTGGCCTAAACTTGTGGTCCAGTTTTTAGCATGCTGAACTGTATTCCCTAACAAAATGTTAGAGACACTCAGACCTCAACAATTCACTCTTTGTATTCTTCAGAACTATTCAGATTCATGTAAGGAGATACATGATCCAAAAGTCATGAGGGTTCCTTCATTTTTATCTCAAGGTAAAGAACCAATACAATACAATATCCAAAATGATAATTTACCATACAGCCAAATTAATGGATGGGGAAGAAATTTGCATATCAGTTTAACAGAAGGCATGTGAGAGACTAATTTTAAGATAAACAATTTCATAGTGTCATAGAGAACAGGTTTTTCCAAGCTCATTATCCAGATCTATATCTATGAGTGTGAGTCATACTTATCATTTTCAACTTAAGCCCATCTCCCACTTTCCCCACCCAAAAATATTCTAAGTAAATGAATTTCACTGTTGAATGGACAGCTAATTTGCCTTTATAAAGAAGCTGCAGATGCTCTGTAAATAAATGTTATTTTTTTCTCTTAATTTTCTAGGCTTTACATATTTCTATAAAGGAAAAGAATACTGGAAATTCAATAACCAGGTTCTTAAGGTAGAACCTGGATACCCCAGATCCATCCTCAAGGATTTTATGGGCTGTGAAGGACCAACAGACCGAGACAAAGAACGACATAGCCCACCAGATGACGTAGATATTGTCATCAAACTGGACAACACAGCCAGCACTGTGAAAGCCATAGCTATCGTCATCCCCTGCATCCTGGCCTTATGCCTCCTTGTATTGGTTTACACAGTGTTCCAATTCAAGAGGAAAGGAACACCACGTCACATACTGTATTGCAAACGCTCTATGCAAGAGTGGGTGTGATAAAGGGCTTTTTTTTTTCCTTTTTTTCCCAGGAGTTTGTGGTAACTTGAGATTCAACACAAGAGCTGTTATGCTGTTTCCTAGCTAGGAGCAGGCATCTGTCAGCGTGGATCAGGGTTGATCTTTCAATCCCAAGGGATTGCCTGTCCTGCGCCTGAGTGTAAATTCACTCGTGTGGGAAGCTCCCATGACACACAGTATCTGCCGTTTTTTCAGTCCTTTGTCTTTCTTCGTCATTCAGTTCTAGGCCTTTCCTCTGCACGCTCAATGCCCAGTACACTTTTAGGATTAACTAAAGAAGAGGAAAAAGAAGAAAAACAACAAAAAAGAAGATTATTCTTAATGGTTTCAAACATTATCCCCTACTTTAATCCCTCTGAGCCCCCAGAAGCTCGATCACATTTCTGGAGGGGAAAAAAAGGAGATTTTGCTTAAAAAAAAGTTTTGAACAAGACAACCCATAATTGAACTTTCAGGAAAGTGTGAAGACCCAAAACAGCTTTGTCTCCAAAGAGGATTGCTTTCTGTCTGCTATGGATCTAGTCCTTTACTCCTACACGTAATTTTTTTGTCTGGTGGGAGATCTGGATGACACATGCAGGATGTTAGACTGTTTGGACAGCCATTTTCCAACCAACAAGGGGCCAAAATATCTGCAATATAGTGACAGCCTTAATGATACATCCATTTTGCGTTTTATACAGCTATTTGGAGCTATGTCCTCAATGTTTTATCACATTTATATCCATATAACTAAATTCAAACAGAACCTTTTCATTGTTTTGAGGTGTTTCTTTTTTCCTCTCTTTTTCAGCTCCTAACTTTTGTTGTGATTCCCCCTTCCCAAGCTGTATGAGGCCAATTGCCCCAGGCCTTCATGGGTCTGTCAGTAACACTCATTACAAAGCATAGCAAGAAGCAGTATGTCTCTAAAGTGGATTGCAGGGAATTTAAGTAACAGTGATTCTTACAAGGAAATGTGACACTAGTATTACATTGGTATAACCCTTTGAGAACTATCACATCAGTTTTCAGAGTCTAAAGATGCTAATTTGAGGTTTTGTTAAATTACAGGGCTTGGTAGTGGTATGTACAAACATAAGTTCATGAAGTTCAGAGCTTTAAAAAAGATATCTTTTGATCACAAAAAGTGCATAAAAAGATTCACATAACTGCTAAAATGAAATTATGACAAACTGACAGGAAAGTTATTTGCCAGAAAACTTTTCTGGCAAAGAAAAGAAAAAAAAAAAGAAATTTTGATACCATCTAGCATTCTACCAGTAAATTCTAAAGAAGAAAAACCTAAATAAATGCAACTGGCTACAATTTTATAGCCTAAGTCTTTTTATCTTAGACATATTGAATTTCTGTTTCAAACTCCACTGCATGAAAATTCAATTTGTCTTGGTATATAATTACATACAGGTAAGCATTACAGTTTCAAAAGTAGGCCAATGCAATGACTCTGAGGTTGCATGAATATTCTCCAGTGCATTACCTAGTGCATGTTTCTCAAAGTTCTCAAAGGGTTGGCAAGACTTGTGGCTTTTAGCTGTCCATTCTATCACTGACAGAGCCAAGGGACCACCAAAGCATTTCATTGTTGAGTGTGATTTGTCCTAACAGCAGTATTGTCATTTTCATGAGACCTGCGGAGCGGGTTTGTATCAATATTTTTTTCCTAGAGAAAAGTCAGCAACTGACAGACCTCTTTATTGATTTTAGGAACTGCTTCTTGCAGTGATAGGCTTTACAGCTACTGAGCTGTGAACTTATTAAAGATGGTCAGAATGAATGCACCCCATGAATCAGACACTGGCTTTGTGTGAAAGCCAGGCTTGGAGGGGAATTGCTTTTGAAACAATGAACAGCTTGCCTTGAACTTGATTATTGAACTGTTTGACTGTCATTAACCACAACTTAAACATTGTCTTCTGTGAGAAATTTACGAGTAGAGTACTATTCTATGTCTTTGCCCTTTGACCTTTAACTTGCAAACTGGCACAAGTGAAAGGGATTGCAAGATCTGATGTTACTAATAAATCTGGATTGTTAATTTGCTTTCTAAAAACTGGGTAATCACTATCCAAGTACTCAGAAAAGTATGAGCTGTTTCCTTAGGGAGGGAAGAAAAGGAATTGAACACACATCTATCTGCAGATGGGCATTTTGCTATCAGTACATGCACACTCTAAAGTTATAACTATAAGTAGAAGTGACTTTTTATTTGACGTTCATATAATTTCATGTCCAAATTCATCATTTTACAATGAAATAAAAAGTTACAGGAAAAAAAAATAACCTCAAATACTTGAATGGCCAGTGTGGCTTTTATATAAAGCAGGAATTTTATACTAGTCAAAAAGATTTCTTACTCATTTGCTAATATATACATTACTGGATCGTTTTTAATGAGTGTAGGTTTGCATTATTGTTTGGAAATGGATAGTTTGACTGCCTTGAATTTATATTGATACTCAAAATAGCATGAAAATTGATGTTATTTTTGTTTTTTTGTTTTTTGTTAAACTACATGTTTATGATTTTGTCAGAGGACTACATTATAATCATGTGTAGCATGCTGAAAAGCCTTGCAAAAACTTCTTAGGGAATAAACAGATATATATGCAAGGAGACAGAAAATGAGCAGTTAGAGGGGAAAAGATTAGAGCAAAACAATATGTAGATCTGGATTCATTTTTGGAAGGTTTTTAAGGCTATATATGAGGGCAAAATAGGTCCAGAGAATGCACCAGAATCAGCCTATAGCGTTGCTTTAATTCTTCCACTAAAGTTGCTGCTGATATATTCTAGACTTTATTCACCATTATAGAACATCAAGATAATATTTATATAAATTCAATTATGCAGTGTGTGGCATGTAGATTTTTTTTAAAATATTTTTTGCAATTTTATGTCAATGAGCAAAAAACCCCTGGAAATTAGAATTTGCTGTGTGTGTGTGTCTGTCTCTCTGTCTGTCTGAAGCCAACATCATTTTTGAACATATCATAAAAATCACTGATGAAATTTCATTCAAAATAATTCAAAGTTGATTTCTCATCTAAAAAGCAAAGAGTGCTGCCTTACTCATCTGGTACCAAATTTTTTGAAAAGTACACAGGACTAGAAAATATGTGTAACATTAGATAATGAAAAAATCATTTGAGTGTGTGTATATATATGTGAGTATATGTCTGAATTTTAGCTCACAACAGTGAATACATTTATTTTGGTGTATACCTAAGTATGACATAGAATTACATGGTCAGAAAATGGATTATATGTCAAACTTTACTTGGAATGTGTAATCCTAGTTAGAGTAAAAAGAAATTATTGAACTGTGGGACTACCAGAGTAAAGAAGGAAGAAAAAAGATAATGATAATTTTGATCATAATCATCACTGATTCCTGTCTAGAACTTCATTTTTATCACTGGAAAACAGGCATTTTTTTCAAGCAATTACTGACACCATCATTTCCCTTCTCCTTAAGAGTAAGGGAAAATAGCCTATTGAAGTAATGAAAGTGAGAGTACCTAATTGTTTAAATTCTTATCAAAGCTATTCTCTGTCTAAGTATGAACATTGTGAGCCATCATCTAGAGGAGAAATAATATATTAATACAGACTCTCAGAACTCAGTCTGTCTAATATGATTCCAGCTATCCATTCATCAGTCTCATGAGTTTCTAAGTTCTAAGGTTTCTCAAATTGAAATGAAAATAAATTCATAAACCATAATGGTGCTGGCCAAACATTTTCTCTGTTGATGTTCCATTTCTCCATTCATGAAGCCATTATATTACTTCAAAATAATGCTACATATATTATGGTCAATAGTCATTGAGCTAATAGTATAGATGGTTTCTGTTGCACTATGAATATAATTAACTTCAGATAAAATATTTCCTGTTACTGATCAGCATATACTTTCTACAAAACAGAATTGTTATTCAGAAGTACAGCTTCAATTTCAGATGTTCTCAGAATAATGTTTAAAGTAGCCAACAATGACACCATAACTCTTCCCAGAATAACAGTATTGACAGCCTATATGAAAAATATATGACTCCACAGAATTGGCAGTATTGGCAAGATTAGCAGAATTGGCAGCCTAAAAGAAAATTATTTATTTTACTGCAATATTATAGCCGACTTCATGCATATAACATATTACTGAGTTAAGCAAGTTTGTGCTTTAAATCAGAAGGCAACATTTATCTGCCTCAAAAGAAAAAACTGTGTGGCATAAATACATATAGGTGTGGCATAAATATATATAGTGTGTATGTATGTGTAGGTATGTATGTAAGCAGGTAGGTATGTATAAAATCCAGCACATTGATAAAGGATATATAATCTTATTAAAATATACATGCTATGTTTTTTTGTCAAATGATAACTAATCCAATTCAATTCAATCATTTATTACTAGATGCTGAGAGCACAGATGTGGCAAAAAATTCAAGGGGTATATAAGATATTGGGAATGACAAGCAATGCATAAGAATAAAAGGCAGAATGTCAAAGTATCAAAGGAAAAAATTAGATAAAGTCTTGAAAGAAGAATGAAGAGTGAGATCCCTATCACATTTTTCCTGTGTATATTTGAATATTCGCATATGCTTTCTCATTTTTGTTCCATTTCTGAGAATTGCCATAAATAATGATTAAAAATGGGAAGGTTGTACCTTTTAACTTCTTATTAGCATGGTAAGACTAGAAATCCTTTGGGGAGATATATATATATATATATATATATATATATATATGCATATATATGCATACATATATATATAAACACATACACACACATAAAATCACAAACACCCATACATATGTAGATGCATATATATGTTTATATATACACACTAGATTGTAAAACATGGTGATATTACTTTAGTGGGTTATATTAGTGTGGCAGTATATTTAACTACATGTTATTGGTTAATAATATTGACACCTTAAGTACAGCACAAATGCATCCCAATGTATTTTTGATATTATAGTATATCTACTAATAAGTCCACACAAAACATAAAGCTTGAAATCAGAATATTGTCTGTAAGGGATTTGTGTTATAATTTTGCTAATATATACATATTATGTATGAAGAATATGTGATAAGAAAGGGATTTCAGAAATATTTACAGAAATGAGTAGAATCTTGAATTGATTATAAATTGCTCTTATGAACAATTAGAGAAACAATCATGTGAGTGAGGTGAGAACAAGACTTTTGATAAACCTAGTAAAGCACAAGACTATTTTGATATTCTATTAAGGGTATGCATACTTCAATACATAACAACTGTCAAATACCAATATTCTCCAAATGGGAAATGTTAAATATATTTGATGTTTATCAATTCTCCCTACCTGAAAAGTGATCTAAAAAATTTCTTTACTTTTCTTAATCAAATTTTGACATGCATAAGACCAAATAGCCACTAGCAGAACTTGTGGATCTATGTGGCATTTTCCAAGTTCCATATGAAGTGGTAATACAAATATCAGGAATCTTTTGTCATATAAAAAATTTTGTGGAAGCTTTAGAGAGAAAGAAGAAAGGTCACAGACAATGCCACAATCATTACAAAAGCAAAATATTTGCTCAACATGACATGACAAAAGATCAAATAAACATGGCATTGGCTCCTAAAAATATTAGTCTCATAATTAGTCCCAAATATTTGCTGCTTACCTATTATCTACAAAGCACTGTGCCAGAGTTACAAAGATAAACACTTTTTAGCTGTTAGCTGAAAAGTACTTATCTTTTAGAAATATGTACAATCTGTGAGTGAAAGTAAATAAAATCTACCAATCTCTCATTATACCTAGCAATCCTACTTTAACAATTACATAATATTGGAAATTACTATTTTGAAGACACCATAGTGTCAAATGGAAGCATTTAAGGCAAGACCCTGACAATGCAACTGTAACTATAGAGCAAGTAGGCATTCTCCACATCACACTTGACCTCCATTGGTGTATAAGCTAAACTGTCAGCACCTGATATCTATGAATCTGAATTTTGAGGATATTTCATCAGAATACACACAAAACAGACTGTTACCAAGAGATAAAAGTTGTAATTGATGCAAAACATGCCTTAATGATCTGCCTTTATGAGTATACAATTTTTTTTCCTGTTACACATTCAAAGTGGTTAAAATGTTGTTCCAAAAAAATAACTTTTTAAAATTATTCTAAAATGGCTTAGGTCAAATTAATCATGTTTATTTTTTAAACTAGTATTTGGTTGTCCTAAGTACAATATTTATTAGTTTCAAAATTTCAAGGGAGATGTAGAATTGTAAAATTCCATTTCTTTCCTTGTGGAAAATTATAACATACTTTTCTATTTTAAATGTAGTGGTGAGCCTGGAACAGGATGTAGCAAGCACAAAGTACTTCAAGAGAATTCAAGTTTCTATAAAGTATAGGGATAAAGCTTCAAAGAGAATTGAGAGTTTCACTGGAAGTTATAATATAATTATTTTTTTACCTTTACTCTTGCCTGAAGACAGTCAAGGAAAAGAATACCATCATAACCCTGACCAATAAATAGTAAACACAAACCCCCTCAAATATAAAAAACCCAAATCAAAAATGATTACTGTATTCTGTATGGTTCAGCTTTACAGATTATTTTAATGTGTTTTGAAGTTTTTGAATTCTACTGATGTTGTTCTAGAGATGTTATTTGATTTTCTCTTCAACGTGCCAATATTTTGAAGGGTACATTAAGCAATGTTAAGAAAAGGAAACATAAATGGAATGCAAATATGTTGTGAACATTTTCAAATTTGCTTCATGGTCTGCCCCACAAAGGAATTTTCATGACCTCCAGAATATCTGAAAATGAAGTTCATTAAATATGTTAATTTTAAAGAAAGTAGATCAATGTAGGCAATTGATCTCAGCTTCCATAAAAGAAGACATTGGCAATAAGACATAGTAAATGGAAGAAGAGAAATGAAATTGTGATGAAATAGAATTCTTGACTTCTGAAGTTGTTTCTTGTACATTTTATTTTCTGCCATGAAATATCTGTTTATAGCAGCATTCTCCATGTGTACTGTTTGTAGTATTTTGTCTTTGATTAAATTAGAATAATAATATGGGAGGCTTTTAACTTAAGCTTTCTTATATGCTTACAAATTACATATAGTGGTAAGATTAGTTCATGGTAAGATATGATTGTCTTATGGTAAGATAAGATGTCTTAAGATGCTATTTTCTAGGGATAATTTGATGTTGTTTGTACACAGTGTTTGCCCATAACTCGATGTTTGATGCCTGGTATAAAGTTCATCTTTGGTTTCATTAGGTTGCAGGTCCTGTCTTTGCTTTTTTGGAAGCTCATTTTCAATTATATATATATATATATATATATATATATATATATATATATATATATATATATATATATATTTGTATTAATTTTGTTTTAATAGCAGCATACTTTTGTACATTATTTCCACTTTAGTGGCTGAAGTAACAAATCAAATCATCTCTATTTCCTTTAGCATGCATGCCTATTCATCATCAGGCATCCTTTAATTTAACCTCATATTATTCTTTTATTTTTTTAGAAAACAAATAAAAATTCTCCCCATCACTTTTATGTGAAAAAAATTGGTTAATTTCCCCTCTAGACTGAGGTTATATTTTAGTTTATTTCATATATATGCATATATGTGTCCATTCATATATGTGTATTTATGCATATACATACATACACACATGTTTAATATGTTATCCACTGTTCAGGTTAGAAATCAAGTTTAATTGGTCCAGCATTTAATTATTTACCTTCTTATTTTTCTCAAGCTTATATTATCCCTGCTCATAGGAGCTTGAAATTATGCCTCTATAATTCTCAAATCTCTATTTGATTTCATACTACTTACTTGTCATTAGAAGAATTCAGACTCTGATGAATAACAAAATATTGATAACTAGCTTTCTATGTGTGTGCGTCTGTGTGTATCTGTGTGTATCTGTGTGTATCTGTGTGTGTTTCATTCTATGTCTTTTCGTGAGCAAGAGCCACATTTTTCTCTTTTCCACAATATCATTCTTCATAGGTATGATTTCCTTCAGTTCTTTCTGAAAAAATTCAGGTGAGTGTCTAATATCCTATAAGGCAGAGATATTACCCGGATTTTTTTTCCTTTTCCTTTCCATATGTGCCTACACATATTTTATTGAAAGTATATGCATTTTACTCACTTTCAAAATATCTTTTATTGGAAATTCTGACTGCTTATGCAACTCTTTCCCTAAGAATGGTAGAGTGCTGAATATGATGACTATTAATCTATTGATAAGGCAACAAAGAAGTTTGCATTTGGAGAATGTAACAATTATGCAGAAAGGTAAGTAAAGAAATATGATGCTTTGTATGTGATACTAAACACATAATACATTGATTCTTAAGTTTATTTTTCTTTATATATAAAGGGCATGTGTATTAGAGAGAGAAAGGTGAATGGGTATTGACAAAATTTGTGTATTGCCCCCTTGGATAGGATCAAATCAGCATTACTACTATAGACTTCTATTTTGGGGGTCTTAAAAAGTCTGCCATAAAAAATGTTTCAGGCTTATTAGTCTAAGAAGAGTTCCTTTCTGCAATCAAATTTTAAAGAATTATATCTTGTTTTTATGTTATAGGAGGGAAGTAAATGTTTACCTAGCTTAATTTTGAGCCAATTAAACTTAAAATAATGTTTTTAAAGGGGCAGATGATAACTTAGTGGTGTTAAAGAGATATAACATCTAAATTATTGATATTTGAAAATTGGCCTGAATATTTACTACTGTAAAGCTATTTTCAGAATGCTTTTAATCTGAATATTTGTATTAACATTGTTCAGATGTCAATAGTAGATCGCTATGATGCTGGATACAGGTTTATTGAATCCCATTAGACTATCTAGTAATATAGATTTGCATATACAACATATTTATTAGATAGGTTTAAACTGTCAAATCCAATAAAATAAAGTCATTCTCCCCCAAACTTTGCACATATATCTATCTAATAGATTTAATAAGGGACTCAGCTCCAAAAGTAAGTCATTTTGAGCTAATTGACAATTTCTAGCTTCCTCTGAAAAATATTCTTTCTTTCCTTATTTTAGTTAGGTAAAATGAGAAGAATTAAAACTGAGGAAAACATTATTGAAGTATATTTAAAGCTGTGAAGCAGAGAGAAAGCCAGGAAATTAAAGTTTAAGGCTGGCATCTTTTGATATCTCCTATTGTCTTTTTTTCCCCCATTCCCTATGATACTGTCAATTTTAGATACAGTTTAAGACAACATTTAATCTTTGGGAGGTTGATGGTTCATGTTACAATCTTAACATCATTTCAGTGGAGTTGTTGGTATCCATAGTGTTCTGTGTGTAAGCAAAGAAATACTGAAGCTTTCTTTGTTTGCTTTTTACAAATTAGAATTTGGGGAATAATTAGGGTTTTGGGGGGGAATGGTTGCATTTACTATTTTTTTTTTTTTTTGCTCACACAGAATTCTATATAGTAACCTTCTTATACCTGGCTTATGTTATTCCTTCAGGCAGCTTCTACTGACAAACACAAAGCTTGTTTGTGTGCAATTGCAAGGCTGACTAAATGGTGCTAAAGTGTATTATGACTGTCGGATATAATCAGGCAAAATTTTGTGGTGCTTAAACTAATTTTTCCATTGATTTTTATTGATCAATGCATTGAACAGTGTTTTATTATTCACAAGTTGTCTTTTATTAGTAAATCAAGGCTTCATATTGCATTTGTTAAATAAAATGGGTTGATTAGTCTATGTAACAGCTCACCAAGCTATTATCTCTTTAATTCCTTATAATGTTGCGTCATTAAAGGTCAAGGGGTCATGATATTAATCTCATTGCTGTAGATCATTAACATGACTGAACATTTCCAATCAAATACTTATGTTTACAAGCTATAACCCTTTGACTGCTGCGGCAACCTTTAACCACACCAACATCACAAGCTAGAATCATCAGCATGGTTCTTGCCATGGCAATCAAAGAGTTAAGGTCTGTGCAGTAATTTGTTTTCTATTTATTAATTTCTATTTATTTTTGTTTGTTTTCATTCAAGGAGGGAATTTGGGGTGGGGCAGTTCTTGTCTGCTGTAAGTGTCTTAACCAAGGGAAGGGTTAAAATGGCTTTTTATACTATTGCATCTTCTGTATTTACCATCGTTTCATTGTGTTGTAACTTAAAAAAAAATTTCTGTCAATAAATAAGAGAACAGAAAAAATGGTTCATAAAGACATTGTGGTTTACTCTATGTTTTGTCCTACATAAAGTTACAACCAGTATATCCCATTTGCTACACATAAATGCCTTTTTTTGCCCTCATTCACCAATGATTAATTCATGAAGAACAATAAACAACCACTCACTCAAATAATACCTGTCAGAAAAGCATGTTCCTTTTGGCTCAGTTATCTATTTATTCAGAATTTTGCCCAAGTAATCTAAACTATCATTTTTCCTTTCTAGAAAATAGTTGATTAATTCTCAGAAAGGGAACTAAATAAATTCAAGTCACCCAGCCCAAATAAACTATATTTTTGAATATTAATAGAGCTAGAATTTTAATCATTACTGTTATCATTACATAAAAGTTCATTAAAAAGGGGAAATTTAAAAAAAATCTGGAAAAAAGTCAGCGCTATAAACTATAGAATAACTAGACATTTATACATGCAAAAATTCTAGAAAGAATCGTTATTAAAGTGATAGCAAAAATTTGAAAAGTAAACTATGATTACAAATATAAAATATGGCTTTATCAAGAACAAGTCTTGCCAGTCTTACTTTCTTTCCTAATTTGAATAGATAAGCTAATAGAAAACATTTATTGCATGCCCATTATATTGTAAAGCTCTTGGGATAAAAAAAAGGCAAAAGATATTTCCT
Organism: Sarcophilus harrisii; assembly: GCF_902635505.1. Taxonomy (NCBI): domain Eukaryota; kingdom Metazoa; phylum Chordata; class Mammalia; order Dasyuromorphia; family Dasyuridae; genus Sarcophilus; species Sarcophilus harrisii. The sequence goes on along the minus strand of NC_045426.1, from coordinate 567,168,932 downwards.
GCTATAAAATAGATCACAAGCTAACTAGTATTTGATGAAACTATTGTGGATAAAGTTTTCCCAATTTTAACAGAATTGTTGATAACATAGCTTGCAGTCTTGTAGAGAGAATGAAGAGATGTCAACAGCATGATAATAGAAAAATATAATTTCAGAGTTTCATGGATGACTGGACTTATGAATACATTCTAATATAGAAATACATAGTAAGGTAACTCAGCCATCGGTGTTTAGACCTCTGTATTTAACTTTTTTTTCAATGATAATGATATTTTCACCAAGTTTTAAAGTGCCACAGAGCTGGAAAGTATCTCTAACATGATTAAGTCAGGTTTCAAAATTAAACTAAAGTATTGACCTGAATTTAATTAGATGAAAATCAAATGAGATAAATTCACTGGGGCACAAAAATAAACTTCAGAAATACAAGATGGAGAAGTTATTTTGAAATGATAATTGTGAGTGGAAAAAGTCCTGAAGATTTTAGAAGGCTGCATGGTCAATATCAATCAACAATGTGATATAGTTGTTAAAAAAGCAAATCTTATTTTCAAGAAACAGGGATGTGATGTTCCAAGCGTGTTATATTCTTGTCAGATTTCAATTGGGAACAATTTTAAAAGAATATTGATAAACTATAGTGTCTAGGGGAGGAGAACAATGAGGTCATATGAAATTATCAACTCCATATGAGAACTAGTTGAAATAATTAGAGATATTTAACCTAGAGAAGGCTTGAGGTGATGAGATATGATTGCTATCTTCAAAATTTTAAAGGCATGCCACATGAAGGAGGGGCTACATTTATTCTGTCTGGAATAAGAAAGATCCAGGAGAAAGAAATGAAAATAAGAGCATGTTAAGTCTTGTTGCCAGGAAAACCTTTTTTTTAAACAGGTAGAGCTCTCTAGGTGGCACAGGAGACAGAAAGAAACAAGAAGACTTTTACATGAGTTTAAATCTAGCCTCAGATACTTACTTTTGTATGATCCTGGGCAAATCACTTAATCCTGTAAATGAACTGGAGAAGAAATGGCAAACTACTCCAGTATCTTCTCTATGAAAACCTCAAATAGGATCATAAAGAGCTCAACATGACTTAGACAAGTGAACAATAACAAAATAGTCTTTGTCATCGAGAAAGTTTTATTTCTAATGGAGAAGGCAATATACATATATAAGAATATACATAATATGTACAAAACAAGGAATTAGCATTGCACAGTGGATAGAGAGCTTACCTTTAATATTAGAAGACCTGGGTTCAAGTTGCATTTGTGACATATACTGATTTTATTTCATCTTGGTAATATAGGCAACACATTCTAAGAGTATAAGTTTTAGAGAAGGAGCTGACTTGAATTGATAGAAGGAAGTGTCCACACTGGAAATTCCAGTTCTAGTTCCTAGTCCCTATATAAAGACTTATAATTTTGGGAGGGAAAGCACTAGCATTTAGTGAAATCAGATGTAAATGGTAAGCTTTGAAGCACAATAGGAATTTCTAGAGTGAAGGAAATATATTTCAGTAATGGGACATATAACCAGTGCAAAAGTATGAGAAAGGGGAATAGAGTATTGAATGCAGAAAATAGCATTTAGACCCATATAGCTGGATTGAAAAAGGGAATGATATTCAAGAAGAGTGAAAACATAAGCATTAGTTGGGAAGAGATGTATATAGAAATAACAGGGGGCTACTAGAATTTATGAAATGGATGCAGGAGGGGTAAACATGATCAGACTTGAATTTAAGCAAAAGCACTTTGACAGCTGTGGGAGGATGAAAGGAAGTAGAAAGAGACTTCAGACGGGGAGACAAAATAGAAATTTCTATAACAGTCAATTCAATCAATAAATACTTTTAAACTAAGTTCTAGTTACTGTGTTTGGTCCTAATGATATGAGTACAAAGAATGAAATAATCTCTATTTGCAAATGAGCTTATATTCTCATAGGGGAGAAAAATACATACATATATATAATATAATAATAACATATACATATAAGTACATATATATATATATATACATATGCATATATACAATATGTGTAACACTCACACACCATAATATAAAGCTAACAACGTGTGTAAATATATGTGTGTACATATACATGTGAACATATACAAATATATGCATATGTTTCTACAAAGTAGTGTGATACAAAGTAATTTCAGGGGGATGGAAGAATATGGAAAGACCATGTAGAATACAATACTTGACTGCTTCTTGAAGAAGAAGAAAGACTGAAGGCTGCTGCAATAATATAGCTTAGAGATGATAAAATGATGAAGACCTGAACTTGAATCATTAGAGGAACATGGTATGGAAATAAAAACAACAAGATTTGGCAGTTAATTTGATATGTGGAGTAAGGGCCTGAAAACTTAAGTATGACATCAAAATCAGCTACCTAGGAGACTGCAAATATGATGGCACTCTTGATAATAATGTGAATATGTGGAATTTTAGGTCAAATAAAGAGGAAAAGGATTTTGAGAAAAGATAAGTTCTGCTCTGAACTTGTTGAATTTCAGATGATTGAAAGACATGCAATTCATAATGTTCGATAGAGTGTGCTTAAGGACTACTGCTCAGTAGAGATATGGGTTAGGTTTATGTTAATATAATATAATATTTTTATGTATATCTACATGGTTTATTATATATAACATAGTATGGTTTGTAATATAAAGTTTCTGTTATAATTATAACATATAGTTTAAAATATATTTGCATCATTATAAAATTATTGGTTCATAAGGATGGTAATTGATACCTGGGAGCTGACAAGAGAAGAGGGAAAAGGGAAAATACAAAATATAAAAGAGGATCCAGAAGACAACTTTGGGGAATACTCAATTAGAGAGTATGGTACAAAAGAAGACTATCAAAGAAGGGCAAGAGACAAAGAGAAAGCAATCATGAAAACCCAAATAAAAGAAAAAGGTGATAAGTAGTGCTGAATACTGAAAAGATAAAACAGAATGTGGATTGGGGAAAAAAACATTTATCTAACAATTAAGAGAGCACCAGTAACATTAGAGAGAACAGTTTCATTTGAATGATAAAGTTAGAAATCAGGTTCTATGGAGTTTAGAAAAGGGAAAGAGAAGAAAAAATGTTTACACACCAATTGTAGTCAACTTTTTCAAGGCATCTGGTTTGGGAAAAAAAGAGGAGAGGTATAGAAAAATAGCTACAATGATCAGTGGAATCTATTGAATCTTTTCTAGGCATGTTTGTAGGCAGGGGGAAAGTATACAAAGAGTGGTTGAAGTTTTGTAGTAGGCGTGATAGGAAGGACAATTTACAGAAGAGGACAGTAATGGATATAATCAATGTTGAATATAAATTGGTTAGCTTTGGTAAGAAAAAGGAGCCACCTCTTTGTCAGAGTTTGAAATAAGAAATCATGTAGGAGCTTGGAGACATAGTCAACATGTGTGAAATGAGGAATTAGGAAATGGAAAAAAATGGAGCTCTAGGTGAATGGCCTAATTTTATTTTATTTTTTTCCTATAAAATATGAGGCAAGGATTGCATTTAAAAGGTCAGCAAAGAGTTGTTGTGGAAACCAATCAAAGAAAAGTTCTAGTATCCATATTTGAGAAGTACATATCCACTTTCAGAGTAAGTAGAGAGAATTAGGAATGTGTAAAAGGAGCATTTTTTTTTTTTTTTTAGCAATGAGAGCTTAATTATAATTAACTAGGACATTGACCAGTTTTAATGCAAAGGAATATTTTGGGTCACTATAAGAAAAATTTTCTATAAATGCAGCTAAATAAAGATGAAATTAAATGCTTTAGGATGCAGTAGAATTCTCCATTATTGAAGATCACTAAGTTTACTATTGAAGTGCTTATTTGAGGTATTGAATGACGATTTTATGTTTCAGATAAATAAGTAGGAGAGGTTCTAACATTCTTATTTAATCAGGATATTTGATGGAATTAGTAAGCAAACAAAAGAGAATCAATATACAGTTAGATTTGTATAGTAGCATGGTGTAGTGGTGAAGTTGGAAGAAAGTTTAGATTAAAAAACCCTCTCTCTTCTAATCACTACTTGTGTGATACCAGGAAAGTAACTTAATTGCCTTTGGCTTCAATTTCCCTCTCTGTAAATTGAGAAAAAATGAAAAAATCTGCTCAGATAATCTCTAAGGTAATTTCTATCTCTGTACTTTAAGATAGTAAACAATTTTATAATAAAAACTGTTTAAAAAATAATAAATGAGTATTAATGGGATTAAAGGAAAATTTATCAGAAACATAAAAGTGGATCACAAGCAAGAAAAGAAGATTAGGGTAAACTTGAAATTAGTTTTCTCTAGGAAAAAAAAAGAACACCAAAGACACTTTTTAAAAATAGATTTTAAAATGATCTAGAGAAAGAAATGCATGGGGTGGGGATTATCTAAATTTACAAAAATTTGTGTTAAATTGATCATGTTCATCCATAGAAAGAAATCACATATTTAAGATTAGACTAAAAACATGGCATATGAATTTTAATATGACAAAATGTAAAGTCATTTATCCAAAGGGGGGGAAGTATCCAAACCACATGATTATTAGTTATTTCATAGGGAAAAGATTTCATAATTACTGTTGACATTTTCTGAAGACATTGATCCAAGATACAGCTACAATTAATAACATTTTGCAGGTAGTTTTTAAAGATATTAGACATAAAACAAGAAATAGGATCCTACCTTTGTACAAAAGTAGGGTTATAAGCACAGAAGGATATGTACAGTTTGATAGCCCTTTAGGCATAGTTCCAAATTGTTCTCAGAATAGTTGAATCATTCACAACTCCACCAACAACGTATTAGTGCCCCAGTTTTCCCATATCCTCTCCAATATTTATCATCATCACAAAGTCTATTATTAAAGGAAAGTTAAATATATTTGAAGTTCATTCTTGTTGTACAGTAAATAATACAATAATTTCCTTTGCTATCATTATCAGAGATTGGACATTGGATTAGATGGATCTTTGCTTTTGCTTAATAAGTTCTATTTTCTGTACATTGCTCTTCATTTTTTCTACTTTGTTACCTAATTATGTTATTTCCACACTGATTTCTGGTGTGGGTAACAAACAAAGCTAAAAATTCTATGGCAAATAAAAATTGAACCACATTGAAAAGCTATAGAGTGAATCTTGTATGTGCTTTCTGAGTTTTAACAGTAGCCAAGCCACGCTTTCATTATTATTAAGTGACTATGCCCACAAAAATCATTTTGCCCATTTAATGCCCATTGACCACAACCACAATTACCAGGAGCATCCCATTTCTGTTTTCCCAACATCTTGGGAATAGGTAAAGGCAGAATAATTTATTTCTTGAGACAGTTTTTTTTTTCCATTTCTTCCCCTTACCACTGCTTTTTTAGTTTTACCGGAGAGAAAGCATCAGCCATAAATGTTATAATTTAATACACTGTTATGTTAGACCTGGAGAGAGGAAGAATCTAGGTATAGGTTAGAATCTAAAAATTGCAAACTATATAATGATGAGTCAAATTGCCTGGATTCCACATCAGCAAATTGCAGAGAATTGTTAACCTATTATCTGACTCATTAAATTGTCCTTTCACTGCAGCTCTTCAAGCAAAGGCTGGATGATGATGTGATTGTGTTGTAGAGAGAATTTCTGTCCATGTACAGATTGAACAACTCTGAGATTCTGTCATTATTTATGTTGCAATTTGCAATAACAAAGAAGCTTACATTCACAACAAATTTACTTTCTTTGCTTGGTTCAAAAGGCAATCTTAGGCCCTACACATAATAGATATAGGGAGTCAGGATTTAGTTTAAATCAAGCATTCAAACAGATCTGTGACTTCATAAATTTTAGATTCCCCCCCCCCTCCCAAACAGTGAATATCACAAAATATTGTCGCTAGCCTATTAAATGTTACTTTGGCCCATGCTTTCCACAGCTCACCACAGAGGTTATACCAAAAGTCCTTCAGTGAAACCTTTGTTCTTTCTCTTGACATGATGAGGCATGACATGAGCATCATGACATGATTATTGTCATACTCTGGCTAGTCAACTGTCATTAACCTCTTCTTTTTTCTTGTAAATAATCTATTTTTTTCTTCTTATCATAAATTTGATTACGTTTTTATTATTGTTCTTTAAAGTTCCTCATCTTTTATACATTTCAGCCTTATCATACCTACCACACACCTTCTCATTGTTCTCTGGATGACATTCATTTTGATTGTTCTTTTTTGTGTTGTTTTGTTTTTTTGTGGTTTTTTGAGATGGTTTCAATTCACATCTTGATGTCATAGAAGTGGGGAATGTCCGGTCAGCATACTAAGGCAACTGCTGAAGATAATGAGCAGAAAACTAGGTACAACTATTCATTGCTTAAATTTTGTAAGTTGATAATTTTTATGGCTCCCAAATGAAGTTATAAATATCCAAATGATCCTTGACAGAAAAAAAGTTTCCCTACCACTGTCATACCAAAGCACCATTAGAATAATGGTATTTTAAAAATATGGGACTTTGTTTTCATGAGAAACTTGAAATCATGAAAGAAAACAAAGTATTTTTTCCCGAAAATTGAAATTCTCAAAAATAAAATGATCAGCTTTGGATGTAAAGCGTCATCAATACCTAGAGATTTTAACGTAAAATTCAAAAATCACTATCAGATTTTAGTAACTTTTAATTAGTGTTTCAAAGGATCAAAAAATACCTCAGCTCTCTGAAAAGCAGAAACTTCCAGTTCTGGGGAGACAACTACTTTGGAATATAATAATCTCTTCAAATAAAGATAATAAGTACTAGCTGAAGCAGGAGAGTCTATGACCAGATTGACTAGAATACAGAGCACATGCTTTCGGTTCTCTAAGTTGTAAAAGGATAAACCCTTGTAGGCTCAGTATGCTAGTAAGGAATTTGTTTAATATTTTGTTTTATCCTAATAGTAAGGATATATTTTTAACCCTTTTCACTAGATTGCATTGAGAATAATATGAGGACAGAATCTAAGAGCTGAATGTGTCGCTGTGGCAGTCATACTGAACTTGTACCTAAACAGGATTTTTCTTGACAGTTTACAAGGGAACTAAAGTTTAGAGGGGTTAAGAGATTTGTCCTTTTAGAAAGTATCAAAAATAGAATTGGAGAACTTGGGTCTGCCTTTGTCCATGTCTGCCATACTTTTTCCATAACTACTTATGAGCAATTCACTACTATCGTTCAGGAAAGAGAATTCTCTGAATGTACTTAAAATCTACTGACACATAGGAGCGGGGTGGAGAGAGAGAGAAGGGGGGAGGGCGAGAGGGAGAAAGAGAGAGAGAGAGAGAGAGAGAGAGAGAGAGAGAGAGAGAGAGAGGAGAGAAAACAAACCATTAACTAAAAGGATTGGGACAATCTCTCAGAAGAGTTAGCACTACCACCCAAACTGAGTGTTGCAGGAATAAAAATAATTCTAAAAGTTAGGGATTATTTATTGTTTAGTTGTTTTTTAGTTGTGTCTGACTCTTAGTGACCCCATTTGGCAAAGATAATACTGAAGTGGTTTGCCATTTCCTTCTTTAGGTCATTTTACAGATGAGGAAATTTAAGTGAATAGGACTAAGTAACTTGCCCAGGGTCAAATAGCTAAACTGGAACTCTAGAATTCTGGTTCTAGAGACTTCTTAACTTTAGAACCTGCACTCTTCACTACTACACCATCTAGATACTCTTAGGTGAGGTTAGGAGGGACAATAGAATCAAAAAACATTTTTAGGTTCTTCCTTAGTGACACAAACTGTGCCAAAAACTAAGGTATAAAAGAAATGAAAATAGTCCATACACTTAAGAAGCTTATATTCTAAAGAAAGAAAACCAAACATATAAAAGAACTTGAAAAGCAAGTATGAGTGGAAAGTAGATTTTACCCTTTGGGTATTTTAGAGAAAGAAAAATAGAAATTAAGATGTAGAGTCAAGAGAAAGTGACTAAGCTGCTTAATAGTCTTTAGCAGGTCAGTGACATGGTCAGACTGTGCTTTAGAATAGTTATTTTATTAGCTTAGTGGAAGATAGATTGGAGAGGGAGAGATTGAAAATGGAAAGGTCACCAAAAATGTTGTAGCATTCATCCAAGAGGTAATAAAGATCTGAACAAGGTTATGACCAAGTGAATAGAGAGGGAAAGAAAGAATGGATGCTAACAATGGTTGTGGATATCCAAAAGATAGTAGCTGGTTGTATATGAGGGAAGAGTAATATTTCATTCATAAGCATATTTCATTGAGAAAATCATCTGCAGGAAGAGCATTAGACTAGATCTTAGGAGACTTGTTTCAATCTTGATTGTTCTTGTGCCACTGTGCAGAGGTCTTAAGTTTTTCGATTTTAAAATGACAGAACTGGATCTGAATTGTGTGTCAATGAGTATTTATTATATTCCTTCTATATGTTAAGCACTGGAAATGCAAAGAAAGGTGAGAAATGATCCTTGCTCCCAAAGAACTAGAAGCCTATTGGGAAGACAATATAAAAAATTTATGTATAAAAACAAATTATGAACGGGATAAATTGGAGATAGTCAACAGAGTAAAGACAGTAGCATTAATGAGCATCAAGAAGTTTCTTATAGAAAGTGGGCTTTTAGCTGAGACTTGAAGTAATCCCAGGAAGTCATGAGGTGAAAAATATAAGACAGAATTCTAGGCAGGAGTGACAGCCAGTGAAATTTCATAAGAGTCAGGAGATGGCATATCTTGTGAGAAGAATAAGAAAGAAGTTACTGTCTTCATCTCAGAGTATTTGGGAATAAGGTATAAATAGTCTGGAAAGGAAAGCAGAGGCCAAGTTGTAAAAAACCTTAAATACTAAATAGATGTTTTTAAATTTGATTAAGGAGCCAGTTCCTATGCTTTTGAGATCAATTTGATAGCTGAGTTGAAGATGACCTGGAGGGCAGAGAGCCTTGAGAAAGGAAAACTAAACTAGAAAGAAAACTAGATGGTATCACATGCATCCTTTGTAATCTGTAGAACTCCCAGATTAGTATTCTGCACACAGCAGACCCTCAGTATATGCAAGCACATGGAGTAGAATAAAATGGGCAGGAATAAGGAATAAAAAGTAAAGATCTTGATGTTTCCTCCCCTCAAGAAAAAAGTGACTTAGAGCTACAAGGGAACTGGAAATATTCCAAGCTGACTTAATCCTTGACTGTGAATTATTTAATATATTGACAGTGATGTTTGATTTGAAACTCATTCATTACTTCACAAAGTCACTAAGAGAAACACCTCCTAAAGAGCATACTTAATTGGCCAGATGTTTGTGTGAAATTACTGCCATTAATCACAGTATTGATTATGCTTCTCTTGCTTTCTAGCACTCTTCTATTTTTAACCAATCACTTGAAGTGGCATAGAAAGCCATCCTTGTTATCCATGACTTTCTAGTCTACCATTTAATTGATAGATGAAAAATTCATTGTACAACATTTAAAGAAGCAGTCTGTGTTGAAATAGGTATTTATTTTTATCACTGTATTTGCCACAAAGTGTGTGAACTATAGGTGATGAGTAAAAACTGGAGAATATTGTCTAGTAAGCAAAAATCTTGAGACTTTTCTCAAATAGCTTAGAAAAAGACTATAGTTTGGGGACTTTTTTTGTATTTTTTTACCTGATCTAAAAGCTCCTGGATCCAAAAAATGTCCAGAGCCTTTCCCCTTCTGCACTTGCCATGTACCTATCTTATGTTCCATTCCAAAACACTAGCTATTAATTCACTCTAGCTAATATGTCAGCTGATAACTGCTTAACATTTTTAGCCTCCCAAATATATTTGTAATTTAAAAGCTACTTCTGGAACTCTAGAATATTCCACAATTAAAGCAATAGTCCTCATAAAATCATTACAAAATATCCCTGATGCCTTTTTAGGTGATCTGCCTGTTTCCCAAATCAGCCCCTCACTTGCCATTCCCACAAAATATCTCCACTACATCTCTAGTAAAGCTTGGACAAATGAACAGTCTAAAAGTATTTCTTTTATTGTTCTTATTGTTCTTGTCATGTTGTTCATGCCATAAGGACATTTTTTTTGAGTATTGGGATTTTCAAAATAAATGGTGGCAAAAAGATATACACAAGTACCCCTTGTCTTCACTCCTGGATTGGTAAGGGATATCCTCAAATTATACCAGGTATATACAATTTTTTGGGCACCTAGGTGATACAGTGAATAGAGCATAGGACTGGAGTAAGGAAGGTCTGGGTTTAAATCTGGCCCCAGATATTTAATAGTTGCGTTATTCTGCACAAGCCACTTAACCTTGTTGCCTCAATTTTTTTTTAATCTGTAAAATGAGGTGGAGAAAAAAAAGACAAATCCACTCCAGTATCCCTGCAAAGCAAACTCTCAACAAGAAATAATGAAGGGTTGGACATGTTTGAAAAACAATTGAACATCAACAACATACACACTTTCTACTTTCATTTCTTCCAATTGATGTAGATATCACTTGCCTACATGTCTGTATTTAAAAAGCTCATGATTTGAATAAGGTTATTATCAAATATAGGAAACTAGTCAGAAATTTTTTATTAAACTTGTTGAAACTACGTTTTATCTTATTTACATTGTTCACCAAACAGGGGAACTTATGTTTTATGAGAAAGTAAGAAATAGCTATCAATCAAAACAAACTCTCCTTGATTCTAGTAATTCTGTTTAAATTTAGTGTTTTAGATAGAAAAAAATAGCAAATACAGAAACAGAGAAAGAATAATAGCCTATTCTGTTGACATTAAAGTAATCATGGGTAGCACAAAATATTCAAAAATTTCTAAGGAAATTCCTATTAGTACTGTCATGTTATCATTTGACAATAATAACAACATTCTTAATAAATATGTGCTTCTTAATTTATCAATCCTATGGTTTTGTACTTATAAGGAGCTGACATACATTAAGATATCTTCAGAGGGATTAAATTTCTTTCTTTGGCAATTATCCTTCACCTCTCACCTCCCCAATTCAGTTTGAATTTTCTGCTTATAGGATCTGACCACAATTCCCTCACAAGATTTTACTGCTGTGATCCATTCCAGATTCTTAATAACCTCCAACCCTCTAAGCAAATAATGTTGTAACGGCTGTGTCAGGCTTCTGAGATTTGCATGTAAATATTAAGCAGTACAATTCCATGAATAAGGCTAGATATAGGTAAACAGAGCAGGCACCTGTGAGAGACTGTGGAAATCCTAAAAATAATTACCTTGTGTTGGAGAGAAATTGTGATGTTACAGTCTGTGTTCTTTCTTTCTGGGTTTTCACAGATTTCCAGTTTTTAAGAAAATACAAAAACCCCACAAATTTTTGTTTCATACAATTAGTCTACTGAAAATTTGTTGAAACAGGTGTGAAAAAGTATTTTGGTATTTTAGGGCTGAAATGAAAACATGAAAAAAATTAGTGTGAAGTTTAGTTTAATGTATTTACATAGTTCACATTTTAGAGAAGAAAATATTTTGTCTACATAAAGTGGCCAAAAGTATTTGAATTAATACATGTGGAAAGAATGCTTTGCAACTTCATTTGATGGTTGAAAAAAATGGCCTGGGGAGAAAATGTTCTGTGCCTATTAATTGTAGAATTCGTAGGGATTATGCCAAGTTGTCAGTCAAGTAAGTTAGTGGGGCTGAACACTGATCTAAGTCACCAACGTTAAGACTAGAAAACTATTTTAAAGGCATAAATGTTTCAGGAAGGCAGTGGTGATATTTCTGGTACCATACCGCCAAAGCATCAGAAAAGTAAGAATGACTAACAAAGAAAACCCAGGTCAGCCTGAACTTGGAAAGTTTTTTTAGAGGTACAGGGTGGAAAGTGTGAGAGGGAGAAGACTTAGAGGATTGGGGTAGTTTTCAGTGGCTTTAGATGGGAAAGTTCAAGGATGGCAGCATTAGGTCTTTGCTTAATGGAAGACATAGAACATGTTGTTGAAGTCCTTTGACTGTGACTAATAAAGTCTAGAAAGTAATCCCCATGTGTTCATAGAGCAAAATCCACAAAGTGATCCCTATCCCAATTTATTCCTCTCTTAGTAAGACATTATTTCTAATGTTGAATTTCTGTTGTTTTTAGAGTATATCTCCCCCAAGAGTTCAGTGAGCATATGCTTATTCTATAGTTTAAGAAGTCAAAAATATCAGTTTGCCTTGGAGGAAGTTCAGCTCTTGAGTTCTGTCATATCATTATTCTGTACTTTCTTGATGGCAAACAGGAAACCTCCAAATCATAAACATTTGACTTAAAAATAGAGCTGTTTGCATCTTGCCTATGTTTTCCATTCCTTCATTTCCTCCAAGGAAAGTCTCTCATGCCATATCCCCAAACAGTAACCAGGCTGTCCTACATCAGGAAGTCTGATCCAAATATCTATCACTGATACTCCCTAAATTTATGTCTTTACCTTAGTCATTTAATCTTCCTGAACCTCAATCACCTCACCTTTAAAATGGGGATAAAATGTTTCTACTTACCTAATAGGATTATCATGAGAAAAGTGCTTTGCAAGCTTCAAAATGCTAAGGAAATGTATGTATCTTTCCCCATCAGGGAAGTTATTCATACTCTTGTGTTCCTTGCTTTTCATCTTTTACTATTGTTGAAGGTCAAATAATTCTATCTCAGGCAATATATTTTCTACATGTGACCACATTTCGGATAAGGGATTGTGTCTTTCTTTCTTTGTCTTTATCTCCCCAGATGTAAAGACAACTATATTTGCCTAATATAATGCCAGGCATGACATATAGGAGCACTTAATACATGTTGGGGAATTGATGATATTCTTCCTCTTCTACTTCTTTCATTTAACTTCTGAGCAGGTGCTCAAAACTCCTTCTGTCCTTTCCTACAATTTTATTTTTCATTTTTTAGCTAAGAATAAATAATCTAATTGCAGCTTTTCCATTTCCAGATATTGTTTAGGAAACCTGGGCTGGTTTCATAGAAGCATCAAAGAGAACAATAACGTACAAAGCAAACAGTCTTACAGAAAGGGTCAGAATCAAAAGCTACATACTTGGATATAGGTTTTGAACAAGGGAAAAATGCATCCAGGCTGCACCCATTATAATGTCTTTAGCCATACATAGCAAGAGATCATCAATAATACTTTAGGGAAGCTGCCATTGGAATTGGCACACATTATCAATGTAAAATACCTGGATATTTTTATGGGTTTTTTTGGTCTTTTGTCAGTTATGATTTATTTCAATATTTTTATTTTTTCTACTTAATAGTATTTCAATTTTTTCACAATAACATGTAAAAAAAATTTTAATCATTAATTTTTACAAGATCCTAAGTTCCAAATTTTAGTCCCTCCTTACTTTTTTTCCTTACTTCCTTTCCAAGATGATAATATGATTACATTATACATGCACAATCATATTAATCATTGTTTTCAGATTAATCATGTTATGAAAGAAGAATTGGAACAAAAGGGAAAAAAATAAGAAAGAAAAAACATAAAAAGTGAAAATTTTATGCTTTCATCTATATAGATACTCCATATTTCTTTCTGTGGATTTGAAAAGCATTTTTTTTCATCACAAATCTTTAGAAATTGTCTTGGATCTTTGTATTACTGAGAAGAGCTAAGTCTATCATATTCAATTCTTGTACAATGTTGCTATTACAATGTTTTCCTGGTTCTGTTTACTTTGCTTAGCATCATTTCATGTAAATTTTTCCAGTTTTTTTCTGAAATCCACCTGCTTATAATTTTTTATGGTACAATAGCATTCAATTAATTGATATACCACAATTAATTCAGCTATTCCCCAACAGATGGGCATTTTCTCCATTTCTACTTTTTCCCCCCACCACAAAAAAGTGTTTTTATAAATATGTTTGTACATGTGTGTGTCCTTTCCCAATTTTTATGATCTCTTTGAGATACAGACCTAATAGTAGTATAGCAGGTTCAAATGGTATATACTTAGTTTATTGCTTTTGGGGCATAACTCCAACTTGTTTTTCAGGATGGTTCTGAACTCTACCAATATATTTATATTACAGTTTTCCCACATCTTCTCCAACATATATCATTTTTCTTTTCTGATATTAGCTAATCTCCTGGATGTGGGGTGGTACCTAAGAATTGTTTTATTTTTCATTTCTTTAATCAATAATTATTTAAAGAATTTTATATGATTATAGAAATTTTAATTTCTTCATATGACAATTGTCTGTTTATATCCTTTAGCCATTTATCAATTGGAGAATGACTTGTAGTCTTATAAATCTGACTCAAGTTTCTATATATTTGAGAAATGGGGGCTTCATCAGAAACAATGGCTTTATTTTTTTTCCCATTTTCTGGTTTTCTTATAATTTTAATTGCATTGGCTTTGTTGTGCAAACCCTTTTTAATTTAATGCAATTTAAATTATCTATTTTGTACACACTAATGTTCTCTGTTTCTTAATGGGCTTAAATTCTTCTCTTTTCTTTAGATCTGAAAGATAAATTATTTCTTACTCTCCTAATTTGCTTATGGTATCATTCTTTATGTTTAAATCATATCCATTGTGACCTGCTCTTGGCATAGAGATCTTGGTCTATGCCTAGTTTCTGTCTTACTATTTTCTAATTTTCCCTGCAGTTTTTGTCAGATAGTGAGTTTTTATCCCAGAAGCTGGAATCTTTGGGTTTATCAAACAATATATTACTATAATTATTTACTACTGTGTCTTATGTACCTATTGCACTGATAAACCACATTATTTTGTAATCAGTACCAAATAGTTTTGAATATTGCTGCTTTATAATATAGTTTTAGATTGATTATGCCATTAGATTTCCTTTGCCATTGTTTCATTAATTCCCTTCATATGCTTGAATTTTTATTCTTTCAGATAAATTGTATTATTTTTTCTAGCTCTGTAAAATAATTTTGATAGTTTGATTGGTATGGGACTGAATAATTAAATTAATTTAGGTTGAGTTGTCATTTTTATTATATTATCTTGCCTAACCCATAAGTAATTGATATTTTTCCAGTTTTGTGGATCTGACTTTATTTGTGTGAAAAGTACTTTGTAATTATATTTATATAGTTCTTCGATTTGTCTCAGCGGGTACGGTTCCTAATATTTTGGCTTTTCTATAATTGTTTTAAATGTAATTTCTCTATCTTTTACTGCTGGGCTTTTTGGTCATATATAGACATGCTAGTAATTTAAGTGGGTTTATTTTATATACTGTAACTTTGCTAAAGTTACTAATTATTTCAAAGGTTTTTTTTTTACCTTTATTAAGAATTTTTATCATTCTGCAAAGACTGATAGTTTTGTTTCCACATTGCCTGTTGTAATTCCTTCAATTCCTTCCATTTCTTTTTCTTCTATTATGCCATAAGCTAATAATTCTAGTACAATTAAATACTATTAAATAATAGTACTGATAATAGGCATCTGTGTTTCACCACTGATCTTACTGGTTAAACTTCTAACTTATCCCCATTATATGTAATACTTGCTTATGGTTTGAGACAAATAATATTTATCAATTTAAGAAATGCTCCATTTATTTCTATGGTCTACAATGTTTTTAATGGGAATGGATACTATATTTTGTCAAAAGGATTTTTAACATCTATTGATATAATCATATGATATTTATTCGTTTTGTTATTGATATGATCAATTATTCTGATAGTTTTTCTAATACTGAAC
The DNA here is from genome assembly GCF_902635505.1 of Sarcophilus harrisii. Classification (NCBI taxonomy): domain Eukaryota; kingdom Metazoa; phylum Chordata; class Mammalia; order Dasyuromorphia; family Dasyuridae; genus Sarcophilus; species Sarcophilus harrisii. Next base: position 567,153,185 of record NC_045426.1, on the reverse strand, counting down.
CAGCCCTGCATTCTTGGTATAAATCCCACCTGATCAAAGTGTATTATCCTGGCAATAAATTGCTGTAATGTCTTTGCCAATATTTAAATTTTTGCATCAATATTCATTAGGGAAATTTTCCTTAATTTTCTTTCTCTGTTTTATTTCTTCCTCAATTAGATATCCACAGCCTACTGTGACATAAAAAGAATTTGATAAGACTCCCTTTTTGTCTGTTTTTTCAAACAGTTTATATAGCATAGGAATAATTGTTCTTTAAATGTTTGGTAGAATTTGCTTTTGAATACATTTAGCACTGGAGGTTATTTCTTAAGGAATTCATTGATGGCTTGTTCAATTTCTTTTCCTAAAATGGGATTATTTTAGTTTTTTTTTTTTTTTTTTTTTTTATTTCCTCTTCTGTTACTCTGAACTATTTATTTATTTATTTATGGTAAATATTCATCCATTTCACTTAGATTGTCAGATTTCTTAGGATATAGTTGGCAAAATAGCTTTTATGCTTTAATTTCATCTTCATTGGTGGTGAATTCACTTTTTTCACTTTTGATACTGGTATAGTAGTACCTCTTCACTCTCTGCTTCCAAACTTGTCAAATTCAGTATGCGCCATATTTCAATGATTTAAAAAAAAAACACCAAAAAAAAAAAAAAAAAAAACCTGCTACAGCACGTGATGCTTAATCATATTCATTACTCTTGGTTATTGTTGTGGTTGAACAGTTGGGATGTAAGGTTGACCAGGAATATGACCCAAGATACCACTGCTATTATCCTTGGCTGTGGGCAGCTCTTCTCCCATGAAGAATGCAGCTCTGTCCAACTGTCAAGTTGGAGCCTACGATGATGAAGTTTTGTATGTTGGTGGACAGTTCATAGGGAAATTCAAGCAGGATAATATGACTGCAATGCATAGTCTTCTGCTTCCCAAAACAGTAGTATTAGAAGGGCCGTGGAATGGCGTGGCTTAAGGAGAAGCAGCAGGAACAGGAGCATTGATGGTGGTATGAGCAATCAGAAGCCCAGGTGAGGCAGTGGCAGCAGTGGTGGTGGAGGATCAAGGACTCTTGGCAGCCCCAAGCTCCAGGTGGTGGTATGAGCTCTGAGTGGGAGAGGGCACTGGATTATAGCTTCTGCCTTCACATCCAGGCCTACCCCACCTAGTCCCCAATCTTGGACCCCAGAGTGTGCATGGAGAATATGAAAGATAAGATTCTCTCAGAAATTAAGCTGAATCAAGAAGGGAGGAGCCCAGATGGACTGAGCTGGACTGAATTCTTTCTCCATAGCTGGAATCCCACTTGCCCCCTTGGGGAATTGGGTAAGGAAGGATGGTTAGGCTGCAGAATGGAAATACATTCTATGAGAAAAATTCATTCAGTAATAGTCATTTTTATTATTTTTCCTGCATTCTGGAACCAATTAACAACCAGTACCAAGGTATCACTGTAATTTGGTTTTCTTCTTTCTGTCCTAAGCTTCTTGCACTATGGGTAGGGACTCAGGTCTCTGGCTTTCTTCTTTGAGGACTGAAGTGCTGGCAGCTTCCCCACTGCTAGTCATATCCTTGGTTTCAGGGCTGGTAATCTGCTTGCTGTTCTGGGGCTGGAGGCCTCACAGTTGGCCTGCTGTATCATTGTCCAGCTTTGCAGGACTTTGGTTACTGATCTATGTTGTAGCTAAGAACCTCTGTCTTGCTTGCCCTGACACCACCTGAACTGGACTGTGCTCTCCTTTTATACATGTCAGACAGACATTTTCTGCAGAAATAAGTTCTCTCGGGCTGGAAAATTGTTTCCTTCTCAAGATGGCAGAGTAAAGCCAGGAATTTGCTCAAGCTCTCCTAGTTTCCCTACAAAAACACATGAAACCAAACCTCTGAAAAGAATCTCATGGAATGAAACCTCTCTACAACTCAAAGTAGACTGGAAAAACTTCAAGAAAGGTCATTCTCACTGGGGTGTTCAGCCCTGCTCAGATAGACTCTGAGAAAGCCAATGAAAGAGTATTCATCACAGCAATTCATCAACTAAGACTCATAGTCCTGGCTCAGTACAGGAGCAAATCAGTGGGGCAGTTTCCAGCCCCAGTGCAGGAAGCAAATTCTGGGAAAACAGGCTGTTTCTTGAACAGAGTAGGCAAGCTATCCCCTGCAACACTGTGCTCATCTCAGAGCTGCACAAGAAGCTTGGGACAGCACCTCCCTTGCCCCAGGAGTAGAGTTCAACCACAAAAGTAAAAAAAATTTAAAAAAAAATAAATAAATAAAGAGTAAATACCAAAAGAAAAGGAAAGAAAATTAGCAAGAAACAGAAAAGAACCTTAACTATTAAAAGTTACTATAGTGAACCAACAGAAATCATATGATAATCTCAATAAATGCAGAAAAAGCTTCTGATAAAATACAGCACTCCTTCCTATTAAAAACACTAGAGAGCATAGAGACAATGGGAGCTTTCCTTAAAATAATAAGCAGTATTTGTTTAAAACCTACAGAAAGCATTATTTGTAATGGAAAGAAACTGGATGCATTCCCAGTGAGATCAGGAATAAAACAAAGATGCCCATTATCACCACTATCATTCAACATTACACTAGAAATGTTGTCTTTAGCAAAAGAAAAAGAAATTAAAAGAATTAGAATAGGCAATGAGGAAATAAAACTATCACAGATGATACAATGATATACTTAGAGAATCCTAGAAAACCATCCAAAAATCTACGGGAAACAATTCACAGCTTTAGCAAAGTTACAGGATATAAAATAAATCCATACCAATCATCAGCATTTCTATATTTCTGACAAAATCAAGAGATTAGAAAGAGATAGAAAGAGAAATTCCATTTTAAATTACTGTAGAAAAAATAAAATACTTGTGGGTCTACTTGCCAAGGCAAACCCAAGAACTTTATGAACACAATTACAAAACACTTCTCACACAAAATTAGATCTAAACAACTGGAAAAATTTCAACTGTTAATGACTAGGCTGAGCTAATATAATAAAAATGACATTTCTGCCTAAATTGGTCTTCTTTTTCAGTGCCATTACAATCAAACTGCCGAAAACTTATTTTATAGAGCTAGAAAAAGTAATAACAAAATGCTTCCAGAAGAAAAATAGGTCAAAAATATCAAGGGAATTAATAGGGAAAAAATACAAAGGATGGTAGTTTAGCAGTACCAAACCTAAAACAATATTATAAAGCAACATTCATCAAAACTATTCACTATTGGCTTAAAAAATAGGGTATTGGATCAGTGGAATATATTAGATACACATGGCAGAATATTCAAGGCCTCTAGCAATTTAGTATTTGATAAACCCCCAAACTCCAACTTATGGAATAAGAATACACTATTTGACAAAAATCACTAAGACTGTAAAAAGAATACATCAAAAACTCGGGATAGACTTTATATCAAACACCACATATCAAAATATCAAAATGGGTATATGATTTGGGCATAAATAATGATATCATAAACAAATTAGGAGAAGGCATAATTTACCTATCAGATCTTTGGAGAAGGGAGGAATTTATGCCCAAAATAAAACTAGAGACCATTTATGAACAGTAAAATGAGCAATTTTAATTACATTAAATTAAAAACGGTTTGCACAAACAAAACCGACGGAAACAAGATTAAAAGGGTAGTACATAGCTGGGAAAAAAATCTTTATAGCCAATATTTCTGATAAAGGTCTTATTTCTAAAATATATAAACAATTTATTAGAATACAAGTCATTCCTCACTTGATAAATGGGCAAAGGATATAAACAGACAATGATGAAATTTGGAAAAATAGTTAAAGAAGGTGTCCATCCAAATTCCTTCTATGACACAAATATGGTACTGATAACTAAACCATGAAGAGCCAAAATAGAGAAAGAAAAATACAGACCAATCTCCTTAATGAATATTGATGCAAAAAATCCAAATATAATATTAGCAAAGAGATTACAGCAATTTATCCCAGGACAATACACTATGACCAAGTGGGATTTATTGCAAGAATGCAGGGTTGGTTCAATACCAGGAAAACTATTACCATAATTGACCATATTAATAACAAAACCAAAAGAAATGTTGATGATGATGAAATTAAAGTCATCTATGGTTACACGAAAAAGTGTTCTAAGTCACTATTGATTAGAAAAATGCAAATTTAAACAACTCTGAGGTAACATCTCACACCTCTTTGATTGGCTAAGATAACAGGAAAATATAATGATAAATGTTGGAGATGTGAGAAAATGGGGACATTAATGCATTTTGGTGGAGTTGTAAAATGATTCAACCATTCTGGAGAGCAATCTGGAAGTTTTTGCAAAAGACTATAAAACTATGCCTACTCTTTGACCCAGTAGTGCCATTACTAGATCTATATCCCATGGAAATCATAAAGGAGGAGAAAGGACACACGTGCAAAAATATTTGTAATGGCACTTTTTGTAGAAGCAAAGAATTGGAAAATGAGTAAATGCTCATCAATTGGGGAATGGTTGAACAAGTTGTAGTATACGAGGGTAATAGATTATTATTGTTTTATAAAAAATGATGAACAAGCTGCTTTTAGAAAGGCCTGGAAAGAGTTACATGAACTGATATTGAGTGAAACAAGTAGAACCAGGAATAAATTGGACACAATAACAGAGAGAATTTCTGATGATCAACTATGAAAGATTTGATTCTTCCCAGTGATTCAGTGACCTAAAACAATCCCAATAGATTTTAGATGGAAAATGCCATCTGCATCCAGAAAAAAACTATGGAGACTGAATGTAAATCAACACATGCTATTTTCACTTTTTTTCCTGTTTTTTTTTTTTTTTTAATCTCTTCTCCCATGGTTTTTCCCTTTTGCTCTGATTTTTCTCTTCTAACATGATTCATAACGAAAAGTATGTTTAAAATTAATTATTTAAAAAAAAGAGAAAACTGTTTCATTCTGTCTTTTTGTGAATTCTATTGCTCCAGAATTCTCTTAGGAGTTTGATTAAGTTGTTTCCAGGGGAAATTGGAGAAAGCTCAAGCAACTTCTTGGCTTCTCTCCATCACCTTGGCTCCACCCCAGTTTTATGTATTTAATCTAGAGTAGGTTATATTCACTATTCATTAGCAACTTTAATTTATAAATTTTAAATTCTGCCTCTCATCATCATATTACATATTAGCTGAAGCCTAATCCAGAAGAAAATGATCCCCTAAACTGTTGAGAAAATTAAATACTTCACTTTTTCCTTTTAAATATTTTTAATATTTTATTTAAAATTTTGAGTTTTAAATTCTGTACCTCTCTCCATCCCCTAATCCTTCCCTAAGGTGGTAAACAATCAAAAATAAATTATACACATGAAATTATATAGACCATTTCCATAGTAGTCATTTCATTTAAGAAGCCTTGAAAAAAAAGGAAAAAGAAAGTTAAAACTAATATGATTCAGTCCATATTCAAACAATATCAGTTCTTTGTCTAGAAGTGAATAATATGCTTTATCATTAATCATTTGAGATTGTCTTAGGTCATTGTATTGCTGAGAATAACCAAGTCATTCACAGTTTTTTCATCAAACAATATTGCTGTTTGTTTGCAAAATATTCTCCAGGTTCTTTTCACTTCCCTATACATCAATTTATGTAAATTTTTTCAAGGTTTTTAAAAAATCCATCCTGTTTGTCATTGCTTATATCACAACAATATTCCATTACAATCATATAACATAGCCTGTTTTGCCATTTCCCAATTGATGAGCAGTCCTTTGGTTTCCAATTTTAACCATCACAAAAAGTAAAATAAAAAACCTGCTATACATATTTTTATACAAGTAGGTATTTTCTCTTTTTTTGATTGTCTTTGGTATATATACCAGCAGTGGCGTTGCTAGATTGAAGGCTATAGACAATTTCACAGTCCTCTGGACATAGTTCTAAATTGTCCTCTAGAATTGTTAGATCAGGGGCAGCTAGATGGCGCAGTGGATAGAACACCAACCCTGAAGTCTGGAGGACGTGAGTTCAAATGTGGCCTCAGATAATTAACACTTCCTAGCTGTGTGACCCTAGGCAAATCACTTAATCCCAATTGCCTCAGGAGGAAAAAAAAGAAGAATTGTTGGATCATCAAGGATTGTTGGTTCATATTCCCATCAACATGTCTTAGTGTTTCATTTTATTCCATTTCTTCTCTAATATCCAGCATTTTCCTGTTTTTGCTCACATTAATTAATCTTTTAGGCAAGAAGTGATAGCTTGGAATTCTTTTAATTTGCATTGCATTAATAAATAGCAATTTAGAGCATTTTTCATATAATTATAGATAGTTTTCATTTTTTCACATAAAAACTGCCTGTTCATAATCTTTGACCATTTAAGAATCGTTTAATGACTTGCATTTTTATAAATTTGACTCAGTTCTCTATGTATTAGAAATTAAGTTTTTTCAAAGATATTTGCTATAAATCCCCCCAATTTTTCTGCTTTTCTTATAATTTTAATGATAATCAAAATTATCTATTTTACATTTTGTAATGCTTTCTATATCTTCTTGCTGAAATCTTTTCTTATCCATATATCTGACAGATAAACGATCTTATGCTCTCTTAATTTGTTTAAGGTATCACCCTTTGTGTGTAAATTATGTACCCACTTTTATATTATCATGGTAAGTGGCACAAGATGTTGGTCTCTACCTAGTTTCTGTCATACTATTTTCTGGATTTCCCAGCACTTCAATATTAGGAAAACTATCAGCATAATTGACTATACCAATAAAAAAAATCCACAGAAATTAAATGATTATCTTATAGCAGAAATACAGAAATAGCCTTTGACAAAATACTCAGATGATATAATGTTACATTTAGAAAATCAATTAAATTATTTGAAATTATTAACAGTTTTAGCAAAGTTGGAAGATACAAAATAAGCCTACATAAACCAACAGTATTTTTGTTCTTTTTCAATAAAATCTAGTCACAGGAGGCAGAAAAGTTCCATTTAAAATAACTGTAAAAATTATAAAATACTTGGTTGTGTACCTGACAAGGCAAATCCAGGAACTATATGAACACAAATATAAAATTCCACCTGGTCATAGCATACAATCCTTGTGATATATTGTTGTAATATCTTTGATAATATTTTTTTTTTGCAGCAATATTCACTAAGGAAATTGTTCTATAATTTTCTTTCTCTATTTTGACTCTTCATGGTTTAGGTATCTGCATTATATTTGTGTCATAAAATGAATTTTGTAGGACTCCTCTTATTTTTCCAAATATTTTATGTAGTATTGGAATTAATTGTTCTTTAAATGTTTGGTAGAATTCCATTGTGAATCCAACTGGATAGTTTCTAAACTGGGGTTATTTAAGTATTTTGTTCCATCTTTGATTAATCTTGGCAATTTATATATTTGTAAATATTTATCTATTTAATTTATATTATCATATTTATTGGCATAAAATTGGGCAAAATAACTTAGCAATTGTCTTATTTTACTCTTCATCAGCGGTGAATAGATCTCTTTTTAACTTTTGATTTAAATAATTTGGTTTCCTTCTTTCCTTTTTTAAGTCAAATTGAACAGTTCTTTATTTTGTTTTTTTTTAAATAAACCAGCTTTGAGTTTTATTTATTATTTCAATAATTTATTTACTTTCAATTTTATTAATTTGTCCTATGGTTTTCAGGACTTCCAATTTGGTGCTAAATTTGGAATTTCTAATTTGTTCATTTCTATTTTTTTAGATGTATGCCCAATTCTTTGCTTTGCTTTTTTCTCTATTTTATTGGTGTGTTTATATGACGTCCTTACCTATGACATTTTTTAACAAGATATGGTTTCTATTTGCTTTTGCTTCATCTGGAATCATGATTGCTTCTCCTGCTTTCTTTGCTTCAACTAAAGCATAATAGATTTTGCTCTAGCCCCCTACCTTTACCCTTTTTATCTCTCTGGTTCAAGTATATTTCTTGTAAACAATATGTTGCAAGATTCTGGTTTTTAATCCATTCTGATTCCATTTCATGGGTATAGTTCATGCCATTTACATTTCTAATTATGTTTCTTTTCCTCCATGAAATTTTGCCTTTGTTTGTCCATACCCTCTCTCTTACTACCCTATGTTTATCTTTTCACAAATATTTTACTTTTGATCACTGCCTTCCCCAATCTATTCTCCCTTTTATCAGGTTCCCCCTCCCCTTCTATTATCCCCATCTTTTTTTACTTCCTTGTGAAGAAAGATAGATTTCTGTATCCAACTGAATGTATATGTTATTCCCTCTTTTAACCAATTTTAATGAGATCAAGTTTTAAGCTTTGTCCACCAATATCCTCTCATCTCTCTCTCCATTATATTAGTTCTTGCATTTCTCGGTTATGTTTGGATAATTTACCTCCATTCAATAACCTCCTTTCCTCTTCTAGTGCAATTTTCTCTTTCACCTTTTTATTTTGTTTTGGTTTTTTTTAGGCTATTAGCCCATCAAAGTAGCCATATATTCACAGCTTCTGTGTACATATACTCTTTTTTAATTTTCTTCTATTGATAAAGATATTGATTTACAAATAATATCTTTCCACATGGAAATATAAAGAGTTAAACCTTATTGAATTTCTTATGTTTTCTCTTGATTTTTTCCCCTTTTTTATGTTTCCCTTGAATTTTGTATTTAGTTCTGGACTTTTAATTAGGAGTTTTGAAAGTCTTCTATTTTGTTAAATGTCTACTTTTTTTTCTGAATGATTATTTTCAAATTTGTTGGGTAGGTGATTCTTGGTTGTAATACTAACTCCTTTGTTTTCTGGTATGTAATATTCTAAGACCTCTAGTTCTTTAATGTGGAAGCTGTCAAATCTTATGTAATGCTGTGTCATCCATAATATTTGAGTTGTTAACTTTTTTGTTGTGTTTATTGTTGTTGTTTTTAGATGCTTGCAATATTGTCTCCTTGATATATTATCTCTGGAATTTAGCTATGATGTTCCTGGGAGTTTTTATTTGGAGATTTCTTTCAGGTGGTTAATTGATTCTTTCAATTTCTATTTTGTCCTCTGGTTCTAATATACCAGGGCACTTTTCTTTGACAACTTCCTGAAATTTCAGATAGTCCAATAATTCTTACATTGTCTCTCCTGATTCTATTTTCTAATTAAGTTGTTTTCCAATGAGAAATTTTACATTTTCTTCTATTTTTTTTTTACTTCTTTGATTTTGTTTTTATTATATCTTCATTTCTGATAGTCAGCTTCCACTTGCTCAACTTTAATTTTAAAGGAATTATTTTCTTCAGTGAATTCTTCCTTTTCCATTTGACCAATTCTGTTTTTAAGGATTTATTTTCCCTTGGTAAAATTTGGTATATCTTTTCCTACCCTATTGACTATTTTTTTTTCATGATTCTTTTGCATTACTTTCAATTTTTTTTCTAACACACGGAAAAATTCTTTTTAAAATCTTCCAGGAATTATTTTTAGGCCTGAAATGAATAACATTTTTCTCTGAGGTCCCACATATAGCCATTTTCACACTATTGTCCTCTTCTAAATTTATTCCATAATTATTAACATACTAACTTTCTATATTCAAGGGTTTCTTTTTGGGGGTGGGGGGAGTATAGGGGCTCTTTTTTCTGCCTTTTTTTGACTTAGTGTTTTTATATGTCAGTTGAGTCCTGGTGCTGCTCTGTCCCAAGCTTTTTGTGCTAGGGCTCAGTATCTTACTGATAGCTTTCACTGGGCTTCAGGGGTTAGTGGCTTAATTTCACAGGAGGATAGGTTTCCCTTCTGGTTTGTAATGGAAGGTGAGGTCTCACTGTTTGCTTCCCCTGTGTGTGGGCTTTAGCTGCTGGCTCTCCAAAGGGGTAAAGCTACTAGGTTGCTATGGTAACAGAGTATTTCTGGTGAATGGCCCTGGAGGAGAGTCTGTCCCTAGGTTTGGGTCCTGTCTTTGGGTTGTTATAGAAACAGGATCTTTCTACTGGTAGGACACAATGATAGGATCTTCCTGTTGGCCAGTGCCAGGGCAGGGCTTCACTACTGGTCAGCAATGAAATCAAGGCATGGCTGATGGTTTGTGCTAAGGAAGAAGTTTCTGGGAGCCCTGCTGTAATTCATAAATTGCTCATTTGCCAACAGGGGTGGGATCTTACTAGTAGATGGCCTTTGGCCTTGTAGCCTTACTGCAAGTCCCTCATTATGAGGCTGAGTGTTTCAGCTCTTGAGCTTTCCATTAAGATAGACCTTTCCTGCAAGGCAGGTAAGGGACACCCTGCTCTTGGATCAATTGTGAGGCAGTTTTCTAGTGGTTTAAAGGGGAATTGTGAAGGGTTTCAGAGAGTTACTTTCTCACTTTGCTATGGCATCAGAAGAAAAAACCTGTAGGTTCCTCTTGATTTTTTTTTTTACATATTATGACATAAAAAAGGGTTGAAATACAATAAACTCCCAGTGGACTTTGAAAATCTAAATTGGAAAATGTATTCTCAAAGTAATTTTAATTAAAGCAGCTGGATTTAAGCTGCTGAGATACATAAAGAATTTGAAATCCTGAAACTTAATATATCACTTTGATAGGACAGATTACAGAAATTGTCTTTCAAGGATAAATCTCTGCTGGTTTGAGCCAAAAGAATAACTCCATCAGATACTGTGCTTCTAGGCATACTCTTGACTTTTCTTTGGTTTTCATTTAATTGTCTTCTTGCCCAGTGGATTAAATAAAGATTACTGTTTATTATCTTCCTGGTGTTTTACAAGCATTAACAAATGAATCCTAGCACAGCTCCTACAAAGTAGGTAAATTTGTATATTACCCTCATTTTGCAATTGCAGGCATTGAAGAAGAATGTAAGAATGAGAGTTACAGCCCAGAAGTGTAAATTATATCTGCTTGTATACTCTCCATTAAAGTAAAATCAGAAATAAGATTTCGTGAGTTTAAGATTTCACTTTTAAACCAACTATATAATTTTCAGATTAATAGATATGTTACAGATAATTTGATATATGATTTTTCACCTTAGTGTGAATTGTTGATTAGACTATTTTTTAGTCCATAGATATTGAAATAAAGGGTGAGATCTTTAATATGACCCCAAACTCTTGATATGAAAAAAGCGTGCATATATGAAGTTAATTGTTGATGTTACAGAAAGTCATTAACATTCATTGGTATTGTTTTATCCCAGAATGCAATCCTGGGTTTAATATTGTTCATTACACCTAGCCTCATATTGCACCTTTATGCTTCCACTGCTTCCTCCTCCTTGGTGAAGGAATTTACCTGTTCCTTTATTTTTACTTACTAACCCATTTCTTAGATGCAAAGCCACCCAATATATAACATACTGAAGATGATGACTCATGTAAATGGTAGTCTAAAGGGAGTCTACATGGGACGTTTAAGAGTTAGAAATTTTAACATTCTAATTTATAACAAAAGAAACTGTCTCTTATGCTAACTTCCTCTAGCAAGGGAATCTTCTCTTAAATGTCCTGGTCTGATTTCATATTCTGAATATAATTTTTATATACATCCTCCTCCTCCTTTATATTCACATGTGGCAAGAACTATGGTAAACATTGGGGATTTTCTTTTAAAAAAAAGAAAAAAAAAGAAAAAGAAAAGAAAGTCAATGTCCTCAAGGAGTTTACAATCTAATGGTAGAGAAAACAATCAAACAAGCTATGTAAACAAGAGATACTTAAGAGAAGGAAGACATTGGAATAAAAATTTATTGACCTAAGGTGTCATTTTCAGTTGGGATTTAACAGGACGCTAGGAAGATCAATCTTTAGAGCTGAAGAAAAAATACCTGGTATGGGTGACAAAGTGAGAAAATGCCTGGAAGAGATAAATTGTGTGTCTTTTTTCTGGAAGTCAGGAGGCTAATGGGACATCTCTCAGAAAAGTAATTTCAAGTCTCTGAGTTGCACTTTATCCAATTGTAAAATAATAGAGTCAAACAGATGAGGTCTAGAGTTCAGGGTTCCTGCTCAGGGAACCAAATGATGAGGTTTGATTTCCTGATGGTCAGGGAGTTAAATGATGGTATTAGTGACAGATTTGGGGTTTGGGGAACCAAATGAAGAGATTTGGCTTCCCTAAATCCTCCTAGGATTTGGCACAGGATAGGGAGTTGTGGGAACCCCCTTCTGGTGGTGCAGAGATCCTTCGTAAAGGAATTTGCTAACCCAAAAAGCTAGGCTGTTAAAAGAAGTTTGTTATTGTTATTGGGAAGTCAGTCTTTGATATGCATGAATAGAAAGCCTGCATTCCTTAGTGGCAAGGTCCTGACAGAGAGACATAAAGTTTCTAGTGGAGGAGTCCTGGCAGAGAGATAGAGAATTTCTAGCCCATCTCTCAGGATAACACAATGAAGCTGTTTATCCTGTTTCCCTCTGGCAGAGTCCTTTACAGAAGCAGGGTTCAAGGAGACTTTGTCCCTGAAGGAGTTTTAGAGACAGAGTTTGGGGTCCTCCCTTGTCACCACCACTTCTTAATTATCATTTAAGTACTTCTTTTAAAGGTGATGATGGCTTTGAATTATAACTGCTTGTATATCAGTTCTTTAGGGAAACTTGAATTAAGAATTTATTATTGACTTGCTTTTTTTTTGTTGTTTGTTTGTTTCTGGGTAGATTTCCAAGATTAGAATGTAAGCCTGGACTCCCCCAAACAATGGGAGAAAAGGCTGGCTTGGGAGAGTGGAAACTTCAGGGGCTTCTGTTTTCAGGCTATTTAATCTGGTGTTTTGCCGTTTATGTTTTTTTTACTTCTTTGCTGACAAACGGAAGATGCCCTTTCTCTTGAGACAATAATAAATCCATTTTTGTTTTTTGTTACTCTGAGAGTCTCTAATTGTTTTGTGGATGATACTGTCTCATATGGATGAATGGGTGATCCACTGAGTTAATGGTAACAATAGTTAATATTCAAATATCATAGATGATTTAGACCAAACCTTTCTCTTCCCAGGTGGAAACTTAGACCCAGAGAGATTAAAGTATTTGCTCAAGGTCCTACAGAGAGTAAGTGACAGAATCAGGATTTGAACTCTAAATTTCAGTGAAATTATTTTTTATTGCTTTACCTTTATTATTCTGAGGTTATCAATATAAGTTTATGGTACAATTGATTTTCTATAGAAAGAATACTTTTTTGATAATAATATTAGTTGACTTACAGTACTATAAGAATTGCAAAGTGTTTTCATGAATAATCTCATTTAGGAAATTGCCTAAAGCTTATAGTATTCATAGAGGAATTTATAACTCAGGTTTTTCCTGATTTTAAGTCTAACATTCTAAGCACTAATCTATTCTGCCTCTCTTAATACATAATAACCAATTAATGAATAAACATTTATTAAATAACTACTATATGGCAGTCATGCTGCTAAATTCTAAAGAAGGAAAACACATGTATATATCATTAATAGTTATACATAAAGCACATACAATAAAAATATCAGGTTATATTTTTAGCCATGTGAGAAATGGATGGATGTTTGTTTTCCACAGTTATGAAAATTAAATTAGAGAAATGAAACTTCAATCAGAAACTTGAAACCCACAAGAACATCAAGGAATAATCAAGGATGGAGTTTATCTTCCCCCAAAAGAATGTAAGCTCTTTAGGGGTAGGGACTGGCTATGTAATCAGGGGTGGAGAGTCATCATATGTAATTTCTATAACATCCAAATAATGGGTAATCAGGTCAGGGACTTGTGCTTCAGGATAGGAAATAAAATTCTCCCTTTGGAGTCGACAAAATTAATTGGTTATTATTCATCCAGGCACTCATTTTTTTGGCAAGAATATAAATTCTTGCATTCATCATTAAGTCAGTAAGTTCTTTGTAAGATATTTTGTTTCTTACAGACATCACAAAGGACTTTCCTCAAAATAACTTTTTAGGAGACTATAGATTGAGTTTCTTACCCAGCATAATATAAAAAGTTAATGCCAGAACTAGAACTTGCAGTTGGATATTCTAGCTCCAAAACCAGCTCTTCCTCTTCCACTGTACCTCTTAAGTTTGAATGCATAGATTTAATGTGTATATATTTATGATGGGGGTGAACCCTGAAACTGGTTCCCTTTAATCTGTAAAAGAAGAGTGATTTGGAGTCTCAGGTTCTCCCCTGGGAAAAGCATACCTTTCCCAGACAACTTCCCTCCCAAGGTTAAGGGTCTCATTCAGTTGGAGATCTCTGCCTGATAGTCCTATTGAGTGGCTTGAAACTCCAAGATAAATAATCTCTTTTTAACTGGAAATCTAGGCATGGGGCATTGACAACATTGAAGGAATCTCATTCAATTTGAATTGAAGCCCAAGGCTGACTCAGACTGCTAATAAAAGACAACTCTGAACCTTGAATCTTTGCAGAAGTTCAAAACAGGATTATGATTGCTAAGGAAACTCTCTTCTTAGCAAAGTTGCCTGCCAGGACTTTTGCCCACTGTGAAGATATTCTCTTCTCAGTGTTAACCTTTGCAATTTTCCTAATAGGACCTTGCCACTAAGAAGTCTGTCTTCCTAGCAAAGCTGACTTCTCATTGCCAAACTCCTAGTGAGGAGTTTTGCCCACTAAAAAAGCTTCCTTCTTAGTGAACAATAAAATTCCCTTTTGCCTTACAGATTTTCAGGTTTGGGAATTCTTCCGCATTGGACCTGAATCTCTGGGCAGAGGGGATTTTTCCCCTTACTCCCACATCTCATCATTTATATATGTATGATATATATATGTTTTATAACACACACACATGCATATTATATATATATATGTATACATATATATATTAAATGAGCAAGCATTTATTTTCTTTCCCTTAATACAACCTGCCTCCCCCCCACAATTTAAAGATATGAAAATTCCTTCTAACAAGTATGTATAGACATGTAACACAAATCTCTAAAATGCTTATATCCAAAAATGTATGTTTCATTATCCATCTTGAATATATGACATAGATTGTCTTCAAGTTTCTGGAATCATGTTTATATAACCACAAAAGAACAAATTATACAAAAAACAGCATTGTTTTTTCCTTGGTTCTTGAAAACAGAATATTATCATTCACATAACTTATTTGAGTTCTGATAACATGGAAAACAGGACTGAGAACCAATTCAGCTGTAGCTGAGAACTTTATATTTCTTTTTATATTTTTTTAGCAGTAAATTATTTTTCAAATTCTCTTCTTCATGTCGAGAATTTAAATTGTCATAGCTAAGCTAAACCTGTAAAATTCTAAAGATACTGGCCAAAATTAAAACTTTTTTTTTTTAAAAGTCAAATGCAGGAAAATAAAGTAGAGGAGAAGAAAGAGGTATATGCATCTCACTTGTCTTTTTTTTTTTTTCATTCAAAACCCTTCTTTTAATATACTAATTCACCACATTGAACCAGGTTCTATTTTATCTCAAAGATCTGTATCTGGGGAATGTGGTTTTTATCAGTGCACTTATTTTAATAAAATTTCCCACTGAAACAAAACATTTCTGATATCCCATGGACTTTGTTATAATGGGATTTTACTTATATTCTAAAGAAAAGAGCATTGAAACCAGCTGTCCTTGTTTTAGAAGTTAAGTTAATAAAATTTACTTTTCAGGAATTTCTATTCCTGAATATATATATATATATATATATATATATATATATATATATATATATATATATAAAAGGTAGCTTGGCAGCTGTCCTTTCACATGGTTAAACATTGGTTCATGTTATTTAGTTTAAAATTTCACACATAATGCTAAGCACAGATGAGAAAAGATCCAGGTGCTAAAGGACACATTTTTAGTTTTTATGGAATGGATTCTGTCAACAAAGTCAAAGTGAGAGGGGGGAAGAGACAAAGAGAGTTATTTTCTAAATGAAATCTGAAGAATGTATACTGATGTTTTCATGGTTTTTGCTAAGAGTATGAATGAAAACAATAAAAATTGATTTTGTCAGCAGTATGTGTATTTTACAAAATAACAGCATTGAAAGAAATATCAAAACAAAATTGAAATGGCAAAGGAATGCAGTATGGGTACACCCCACCCTTTGACTATGGTAACATTTGGAAATGAAAAGCAAGAAAAAAAAATAAAATAAAAAATGATCTTCATTTTAGAAATTTGGATACAAACTATACATGAATATATAGGTATACTGATTTTCAGTTGTGAGAGTCATTCAGTGCATGGTGTTGCCAAATTACTTAAGGAAAAAACAAAAGGCTAATGATAAGACAAGTCTAATTTAAAATCTAATTGATGAACTAGATTCACTGGGATAACTTCAGTTTCAATCAAACAAATAAACAAATAATAATCAATCACAAACATGTTTTTAATTACAGTTGAAATACCTTTAAAAGCCATATAATTAATGAAATTAATTATTATTAAAAATTGATTAACACATTGAATATGGAATTAGAAAGAGAAAACCTGGGCAATTTTAGCTAAATTATGAAGGAACACATCTCTATTGAAAAAAATCAGGGGATGAAAATCCTTTAATTCCAGAAACATCTAGACTTAGATTATTCACAAGCTTGATTGAAATTATCAGGAAACCTTTCAATCCTACCAACTTGGATTTCATGAACTTATTTTCCCTTGCCATCCTTTCACTGAAAGTAAAAAAAAACTTTATCCATTTTCTTACCTCAGCCAAAATGCATTAAAAGTTATTAACATGAAATCTCTGGTGTAAAATCCTGAATAGCATAGAGGAATATGCTACTATTATAATTGGGGAATAGATGCAAAACATGTAACCAGAAGATGAATTGTCTTTGGCTACTCATAAACTGACCAAAGAAAATGGTCTTTTTAAAGATAAGATTGTATACAACACTGAAATTTCCCCAGAATTTTAATGGTTGATGAATTAGAAAACACTTACTGAGTGAATACCATGGCCAAAGCATAGTACTGTTTGAGATATGAACAGAAAACCAGACACCTGACAGGAGTGGTGCATGCCGGGAATCTCTGCTCCAAGGGAGGCTAAGGCTGGTGTGTCACTGGAGCCCAGAAATTTTGAGTTTCCACAAGACTAAAGTTAGAAAGGTATCTTCAGTAAGTTTAACAACAGTATGGTGAACCTGTGGCAGGGATTAGGGCACTAGACTACTTAAAAAAGAGTGAACTGGCAAAGATCAGAAACAAAGCAAATAAAAAATTTCCTGCAGATAATCAGAGTGGTCCATTTGTGAATAGCAGCTCTCCCTCTGGCCTGAAAGACATAAGGAGACAATCAAAAACCTGAAAAAACAGAATCTGCCTTTGTTTTCAAGAAACTCACATCCTAATAACAGGACAACGTATATGGAGGTTTTGGCTGCAAGTTTCATAGAAAGACCCATTGGTCTTTAGGATACAAAAATAAAACTAAATTCAATAATGCTCCTTGAATATCATTTCTAGTCATAAAGCCATATTGGCTTCTTAAGGCTTTTTATTGAAAGAAATTTCTTTACTCCATCTTTAGTAGTTCTGGCTGCTAAGAAAGTAGGGGTTGTAGTGTCTTGAAAGGAATTTATAGGCTGAATCCCCAAAAGGATTATTTTCCTAGGTTATGGGTATCAGGGCCAAATTGGAAGTAATATTGTTTGTTTTAAGGAAAGTGCTGTTGTTCCAAGGGCTTTGGGGGTTAGTTGTCCACTGATAATTACTAATTGCTTATTGATGTAAGGGGTTGCAACAATTATAGGTCTTTGCTCTCCAAGGGTAACTGAGTCTTAAAAGAGCTGGACGGAATTTAATCCAATGACTTTGATGGGGAAAGCACTATAATTCTATAAAATGGAAAACATAGTATATTATATAATATTTTATGTTATATTATATAATAAGGCTCTAATAAAGATAGTGTAGGAGAGCTCCTGTAATCTGAAGGATGATGGTAATCAGGGTAGTTTGAGTAATTTTATCTACCAGACTCATGCCCCTATCAATCTATCTTTTAGTATGTCTGGTTATTCAAGCTAAGTGGACTTGATTGACTGATTAGGGGCAGGTGATCAGCAGTTGTGGGTGATCCTGGTGGTGGAAATGTTGAACCAGAGTATTGTTTCCTTTCAATGATTGTTTCAGACATCATCATTTTATGAATAAATATCATGTAATGTATTTGGAAGGATGAATAAGCAGAATAATTTTATAGCATACATTACTAAAATGTTTAATACCAATTAATTAAATCAACCTTTATTTCAATTAATTGAGGAGGGGTAGGAGCAAGGAACAGAATTTGGAATTCAAATTTTTTAAAAAGAATGTTAAAGAAATAAAGTGGGAGAAATATGAAGTGTACTGAAAGAAAATTTTTTCTACCTTTTGGAGGTACAAACTTTTTGTAAAAAATGACCTACTCTTTGTCTTCAAGGAGATTATATATAAAAATGAAACAAGAAGGAGTAAAATAATAACAAAGGAGAAATATAGGGTATAATGTTCCAGGGAATAATAAAATTTAATAGAGAAGCTAAATGAAGAATTCTGAGAGTTGGGGATGAGAAAGAATGCATTTCCAATAAGGGGAACAACCTGTTCAAATTTATTGAGGCAAGAGAAAGCATGTCCAATTCAGGAAATTTCCCATTTAACTGGAATGTGAGGAGTGTGTGTGTGTGTGTGTGTGTGTGTGTGTGTGTGTGTGTGTGTGTTAGGGTTTGCAGACATTGATTAGAGTAGGAATCCAAGCTTTGAGGAACAAGAAAGTTTAGAATGTTCATTGTGAGTATATAGGGAATATAATGGAGAATTAATTATATATGACTTAAAAGAATTTCTGTAAAGTGGTGAAAACCTACTTAAAATTAGATAACAATAATTTATGTAGTCTAGATACAAATGACTGTTTTCTATCCAGCAGCATTCAGTGTTTAGGTGAAGGAACAGAAAAATAGATTGAGTGGGTGAGAAACCATAAAGGATAAAGTGTGAGAACCCTTGTTTAATAGGGAGTTGAAATTTGAGAGAAATCGAAACAAAAAGGGAGATTTTGTTTTCCATCCTATCTAACTCTTTTTTCCTTTCCATAACTGTGTATTCTTTTTTAACCTCCTTTCATCTTACTCTTTTCTAATTCTCAGAGCAGATCCAATCCCTCATCAGACTTCTGTTTTTCTTATTTACTTCCTGTAATATCTTTTGAAGATATTATTGTTCTAAAGGGATACTTGTTTCATCTTCCTTTATTAGAATGTTAACATTACATGATCACATAGCTCTTTCCGATTGCTCAAACACATCTATTTTTCTATATTTCTCTGAGTTACTATGTATATATTTCAAAGTTCCCATTCAACTTTGATCTTTTTATCCAAAGTGTTTGAAATCTTTATTTTCATTAAAAATTCATCCCTCTGTCCACTCTCCCCCCATAGCATTTTATCAAATTTGATTCTAATTTGGTTTTGGTAAGCCTATCTCTTTTGCTCTTTGGAATATTGTATTTAAGATTTCTCCTTGTTTGAGGTAGAATTTTCCAAGTCTTCTGTGATCTTGGCTTATTCCTTAGTGCATCATCTTCTTTCTGGAGTCAATCAGTATTTATTTTCTGTCTTATATATGAGCTCTAAATTTTGGTAATGAAATTCCTGGTACTAATGTTTTGGGGGATTCCTTTCAGGTGGTGATTTGTGAATTCTATTTTCATTTTGTTCTCAAATAGATGTGGGTAGTTTTAATTTTTGTTTTCTTGAATATTGGCCAGACATTTTGTTTTTTAATCATGGTTTTTGAGGAGTATAATTCTTCAATCATGTCTTCTGGACATTTTTCACTTTTCAGGTCAGTTTTTTTTAAGCATATAGTTTATACTTTCTTATCTTTGTTAAATCTTTTGAGGTCTGTGATGAGTTAAAGATTATAAAGGTGATTATGGGCATTTGGTAGATTCTTATAATCTGTATGAATATGTGATGTGATGTGTGGGTGTGTTTGTGAATCTTTTCTTTTAGACTATAATTCTGGGCCTGCACAATTGAGTTTTAGAATAAATTATTCTGATAATTGAAAATATTTTCTGTGACATCAAACATTTAGATGCTTATCCATTTTATGATAAATAAAAATCAAATTTTGTGCTTTATCATTTCTTGCATAAACATTTTCTAAATTGCATTTTAGGCAGCTAGATGATACAATGGATGGAGTGGAGGTGTAGAGTAAGGAAGACTCATCATCTGGCCTCAGACACTTACTAGTTGTGTGATTCTGGGCAATTCACTTATCCCTGTTTACTCAGTTTTTTTATCTGTAAAATGCACTAGAGAAGGAAATGTTGAACCACTTTAGTATCTTTGCCAAGAAAACTCCAAATGGAATTATAAAGAGTTGGGCATGACTGAAAAGTGACTTAACAAATGTGATAATTTTAAATAAATAAGAGGTGTCCAATAAAAAGACCAATGAAAGTTATGTTAAAGGAAAGAAAATATATGAATTATTAATGTAATATATTAGTTCTCTCACTTGAATGTGAATATATAGGTTTAGACTTTAGTCAGGTCTAAGTGACTGTGGTTCAATGAAGTTAAATGTCTTTAAGTCACTGTAGTTACTTAAGATTGGCATGAGTACCAGACAGTGGTGATGCTGTATTCCTTATTGTAAAAAAAAAAAAAAAAAGTCAAGTAAATAAGCATTATTGAATGAGATTCAAGTCATCTTTCAATCACCTGTATCCTACTGTGATTTTATATGCAAGAAGTCTCTTATTTGAGTTTGCAAATTAGTATTAAAACTTCTCTAGTTAGAAGTTAGATTTCTATAATATTATCTTTAGACAATATACTATCTAGAATGATGTAATAGATTTCAATATTCTAACAACTTTCTTATTATAGGTATAATCAGGCCCAATATTTATGAAACCAAGAACATTTTTTATTCTTATTCTAAATTATGATGACTAAATAAACACATAACACCCATATATACTTAGTATATACTTATATAAGTGTATACTTAAATACTTATATATGGTGTTTTCTATGTACCCATTGATTATTTTAAAGAAAAGGATCTAAAAACTGCAAAGTCCTGCATATTTAATGTGAATGAATAATTAAACTGAAAAAAAATCATTTAACAAGCAACTACTATGTTCAAGATACTATGCTAAATGATGGGGATACAAATAAAACAAAAATTATCCATACCTTCAATAAGCTTATATTTTCAAAAGAAAACAATGTGTATGTCTTCATGGAAGAAAAGGATTCTGATAAGTAGAAATGAAAAGGGAGTTCATTCTACACATGAAGAAATATGTTCATCTACAGCAGGAATAGTTTATCATATCATTTGAGGACTTTCCCTACTTTTCAAAATATTGATAGCTCCTTTTATTAAAAGGAGCGGAATCCAAGGCATAATGTCAACAATTTCAAATTAGGATTTTGAAACAGAAAATGGTATTGGAATCTGTGGGAAAAATGAAATAAACATTCATTGCCATAGTGAGGGTTTTCTATAACACTTTACAAGTCTGAGTATGTCACAGGGAGTTAATAAATAACTAATATTAATAACAAGACAGAAATACAGAGAAATATACCTAATTTTTTTAGAGATTACCCTTGAACATTACAGATTGTCTATTTGGAGCTCCCAAGAAGTGACAGTATATTTAAAGAAAATCCACCTAGATTAATTATACAGCTCAAATAAATATAGTATTTTGATATACATATTGAAATATTTTCTTCCTGGCTTTTGTGTGTTAATTCAAAATTCCTTAGCGACTTAAAGTCTCATGATTTCCTGCATTCAGCATAAATTTTCTTGTGACTCAGTTAACCTAACTTCCTTCAGTTGGAGCCGAGGGTATTAACAAATAACTTCTATGACTTCCTAAAACACACACCTTTATTGAATTTCAGAATGAATGTTTTCAGGCCCATTGGAACACAGAACAAAGATCTCCTTTTACCATGAGTCCATTGAAGGAAACTTTAGTTTTTCCATCAACACTGAAAGCAGCCAGAACATGGAGCCAGAAAAAATTTCATTTTTTCCTGTGCCCGTTGGCAGCAGGAAAGGGGTTCTAATGAACCCATTGTCAGCGAATGTTCCTCTTTCTGATTGGAAGACACTCAATGAAAAGTCAGTGGCCGTTTTTGTTTAAATACTGTGAATGTGGCAGTGTTCTCCCTTCCCACTGAAAGCTAACTTTGCCAAAGGGGGGGGGGAAATGCACCTTTCGTCTATTTCAAAGCCTTATTCACCAACTGACAGTAGAGTTGCAATGTTAGTAATGGACCCTAAAAAAGCATTAGAGTTAAATGGGTTTAATTTCAATTATGAATGGTATCCTAAGAGAATGACTACTCTGAGAGATGCTGTGCAGATGCAGAGGCAAGCTGGAGTTGAATGCCCCTTGTCCTAATGACTGCACAATCTTTCTATTCAAATCAAAGGAACACTTCAGCAAGGTGGCTTTAGACGCTTTAGAGAAGGTAAACACTGGGCTCTAATGTGTAAGACTAATAATAACTAAGTAAAACAGTTCAGCATAACTTTATTCAGTATCTACTCAGAGGACTAGTAGTGACAGGTCTGTTTTGAAAGGTGGGCTTGAAAACTATTAGATGTGTTATCTAGAACGAGAAATAGGCAAAAAGTACAAGAGACTGTATTTGAGCAGAGGGAAAAGATTAAATGATATTTTGTTTTTTAATTCACAAATTCAGGTAGATTGAAAAGGAGATTGCTGACTGGATCAAAGAGTCACTTTTCATTCATTTCAAGTTGCTAAGTCTTTTTTCACTGTAGAATCTTTGAGGGCAATTTTCCCCACTGTGGCAAGGAATAGACCCTTTTCAACACCTGTTTTATTCACATGGTAGAAGTATTTGAGACTTGCAAGTAATAATGTTTAAATTAACTTTCTTCAACATGGACATTCACACACCTGCAAAGCTCAGGGGAGTAAGTCAAACAGAGGTAACTGACAGTATGAGTCAGAGGTATCATGTAGTTGGAAAGAAGATGAGGGAGGAGAACATGAGCTGTTCTGCTAATATCCTTTATTCTCCAAGGAAGCAGAAACAGCAACTATGACAATTTTGAAATGAATCATGAACTGAATAGTTATTAGAAGTCATGAGAGGCATGGGATATACATATACACTATGATCCTAAAGAGCAGAAATGTTAAGGAGATACAGGAAAAATGATTCATAAGTCTTCCTGTTTAGGCATTTAAAGCAAACATTTTACACAAAATGACAAATAAAAGTAGAGAACTGAGCATTTTTATGAGTATATATTCATAAAGGGTCAGCCAATTTTAAAAATAGTAAAAATACTGGGTGCCTGCTATGTTATTCAAAAAACTGTAGAGGAAGACACAAGGAGAGAACACGATAGCTATCTTGGAACTATATTTAGAGGGCTGGACAAAAAGAATAATTTTTTTTTTACTTGGCCTTAGAGGTCAAAAGTTGAAATAATGAAAATGATAATAAAATTGGAGAATTGAACATTTTATGAATATATTTTTATCAAGGGTCAGTGAGTTTTAAAGACAGAAAAGAGATTTGATTCCATGTCATTCAAGAATTTGTAGAAGATTTAGGGAGAGAACATATTAGTTATCTTGGAACTATATTTAGAGGGTAGGACAAAAAGAATAAATTATTTCTACTTGGCCCCAAGGACAGAAGTTTAAATGATGAATGGGCAGAAGCTGCAGAGTGTTAGGTTTAGGTGTTGTGGCAATAAGTCATTCTCTTAATGAACATTTATTGAATTTCAATATGTCAGAATAGAAAAAAATGATTATAAATTGTAACAAATTTTGGATATTGGAGATGTTTTTTAGCCAAACATATTAAAACTTTTGAGATCTTGTGATTCTTTTACTTTAACTACAGAATGGAATTCAATCATTAAAATTGGATTCAAATCCTGACTGTACAAAAATGAGCAAGTTACTTAACATCTCTGAGTCTATAGAATGAGAGTAATAATATTTGACCTACTACCAAAAGAATGTTATGAAGAATAAATGAAATAATGTACATAGCAGTTTAATATTTGATTTTGTATTTCCAATATCTAGCACAATATCTGGAACATAATAGATGCTTAATTAATATTTGTTTATGCAGCATATAATGCTATAGAATTACAGTCATTCACAATTTTTCCACTGCAGAGATGAAGAGATTAAATAGGGTCACTGAGAATTAGATACAAAATCAGAGCTCCAATCTCCTGAATACAAGTGACTCTCTTACAAAATCATAAAAGGTGAGAACAAGATGAGTAAAAAATAAACAAAAAACACTCATCTCATTTTTATCTGGTTTAACTAACTAGTAAAAGACATGAAGTTTCTAACAATTGATAGACTATAAATGAAGGACTTCTCAACTCTTCATTGATCACTGGTTTTCTAGGACAGCCTTACTTGTCATCAGGAAGGGAGTTTTGTTTTTATTCAATTTAATTTAATTTATTTATTTGCAAAGCATATGCATGGGTAAATTTTCCAATATTGACCCTTGCAAAATCTTTTGTTCCAAATTTTCCCCTCCTCTCTCCCCTCTCCTAGCTGGCAGGTAGCCCAATACATGTTAAATATGTTGAAATACATGTTAGATCCAAGTGTGTGTTGTGTTGTGTGTATGTGTGTGTGTGTGTGTGTGTGTGTGTGTACAGTTATCTTGCTGCACAAGAAAAATCAGATCAAGAAGAAAGGAAAATAAAAACTGAGAATGATAACAAAATGCAAGCAAATAACAACAAAGAGAGTGAGAATATTTTGTTGTGTGCCACATTCAGTTCCCACAGGCCTCCCTGTAGGTGTAGATGGCTCTCTTCATCACTGAACAAGTGGAACTGGTTTGAATCATCTCATTGTTAGAAAGAGCCACGTTTGTCAGAATTGATTGTCATATAGTCTTGTTGTTGCCGTGATCTTCTGGTTCTGCTCATTTCACTCAGGATCAATTCATATAAGCCTCTTCAGGCCTCTCTGAAATCATCCTGCTTATCGTTTCTTACAGAACAAAAGTATTCCATAGCATTCATATACTATAACTTATTCAGCCATTCTCCAATTAATGGGCATCCACTCAGAAAGTTTCCAGTTTCTAGCCACTACAAAAAGGGCTGCCACAAACATTTTTGCACATGTGGGTCCCTTTCCCTCCTTTAAGATCTCTTTGGGATATAAGCTCAGTAATAACTCTTCTGGATCAAAGAATATGCAGTTTGATAACTTTTAAAGCATATTTCCAAACTGCTCTCCAGTATGGCTGGATCCCTTTACAATTCCATCAAGCGCTCAGCAGTCCTGACCTCAGTGCATTGAATTCAATAGTTTCAATCCTCTACATGTAGTAATCTAGTATTTAATAAACCCTCCAAACGCCAGCTTCGGGATTAAGAAGTCATTATTTGACAAATATTGTAGGAAAAGCTGTAAAATAATATGTCAGAAACTGAACATAGGCCTCCATCTCACACCTCATTCCAAAATAATGTCAAAATTGGTGTATGATGTGGGTGTAAAAGGTTGATACCATAAAGTAATTAGGAGAGCAAGGGATAATTAACCTATCAGATCTTTGAAGAAGGGAGGAATTTATGACCAAAGAAGAACTAGAAACATTATGAAAGACAAAATGGACAACTTTAATTACATTAAATTTAAGAGGTTTTGCACAAACAAAATCAGCAGAAACAAGATTAAAAGGGAAATACAAAGCTAGTGGAAAAATATTTATAGCCAGTGTTTCTGATAAAAGGTCTCCTTTCTAAAATATATAAAGAATTGCATCAAATTTGTAAGAATATTAGTCATTTCCCAATTGACAAATGATCAAAGGATATGAACAATTTTCATATGATGAAATTAAAGCTATCTAGAGTCATATAAAAAAAGTTCTCAATCATTATTGATCAGAGAAATGCAAATTAAAACTATTGTAAAGTAGTACCTCACCACTCCCAGATTGGCTAAGATAAAAGGAAAAGATAAAGATAAATGTTGGAGGGGATGTGGGAAAACTGGGACACTAATACATTGTTGGTGGAATTATGAAATGATCCAACCATTCTGTAGAGCAATCTGGAACTGTTTCCAAAGGGCTTATAAAACTGTGCATACCCTTTGACCTAGCAGTGCTATTCCTGGGTCTGTGTCCCAAGGAAATCACAAGGGAGGGAAATGGACCCACATATGAGAAAATGTTTGTAGCAGCTCTTTTTGGGGTAACAAAGAATCGGAAAATTAGATGCCTATCAGTTGGGGAATTTTTGAATAAATTGCAGTATATGAAGGTAATGGAATATTATTGTTCTGTAAAAAAAATGATGAAAAAGCTGATTTTAGAAAGGTCTAGAAATATTTACACAAACTAATGCTGAGAAAAACAAGCAGAACCATGAATGCATTGTACACAATAACAGCAAGAATGTGTGGTAATCAACTATGAAAAACTTGGTTTTTCTAAGTGTTTCAGTCATCCAAAGCAATCCTAATAGGCTTTGGACAGAAAATACCATCCGCATACAGAAAAAGAATTGTGGAGATTGAATGTAATTCAACACATGCCATATTCATTTCTTTTTTCTTCTCTCCCATGGTTTTTCCCTTTCCATTCTGTTCTCCCAGGAACATTCATAAATCAATGTATATTCCAATAAAAATTAATTTTAATAATAATTTTAAAATTCTGCACCACAGGCTAAAGTTTACTTTGATAGCAGAAATAATTATCATTGTTCTAGGAGTGAGGTAAAATCCCAGTTAGATATAAGTAACAAATGAGAGAAGGGGACCAATGATGAGGAGAAGAAAGATAGTGGAGAAAAGCTATCTTATAAAGATTAAGGTAAAGCAAGGTGGTATTACAGCAGAATAGGTGAAAATTATAATTAAAAATATCAATATTAGAGAAAGATAGAGAAAAATAAAAATCTAATTCTCATAACTAAATGTGAATAGAACAAACAAACCAATAAAATAAAAAAATAAGATAATGGATAAGAAAAGAAACAAAATTCAACCTTTAAATAATGCTTATAAGATACTCTTTAAAAAAAAGACATGGAAGAAGAAAATTGAGAAGGTGGAAAAAATAACTATATGTCAAATATATCCATAAAATCCAGGGTTAGAGTTGTGCTATCTGACAAAACAAAAACATTTAAAACAAACAAAAAAAGGGGACACACAAAGAAACTATATGGTACTGAAAGGAACTAGAGACAACAAACAATATCTATAATAAACTTACATATTCTAAATGCCTTAGCAACCACATTAAAAAATGAAACATTATCTGAGCCACAACAACAAATAATTACTAACACATCAATGACAGGTGACTTCAATATGCTGAATTATAAATGGGACAGCAAAAATGTTTCTTAGCACTAAATGGAACTCTTAAAAAAACTTTCCCATGTCCTAAGGCAAAGAATATTGTAACAAATATAATAAGGCACACAAAAATAATACATCTTTTATAGATTATAATGCAAAAAAGTAGAAATTAATTCATGCAATGAAAATAAAAAATACAGACCCAAAAAGAGACATAACAATAAAATTCTAATGCAATGAGTAGATTAAAGAGCAAATCATAGAAAATATTAACAGCTGTATAAAAGAAAATGGTAAAGATGAAATTATGCTAAAATTTCAGTTAAGGCAATTCTTGAGAGAGGAAAACAAAACATATCCTTAAAAAGTTTTTTTTTTTTTTAAATAGAGTGGATCAATGTATTGAATGTGCATTTAAAAACAATTAAAAGCCAAGAAATTAGAAAAAAACTAAAATAAGCCCAAAACAAGAAGTCTGAAAAAATAACTTAAAACATCCATAGAAATAATTAAAACTAAAACTGTTTGAAAAGACTAATAAAATTTATACATCCTTAGCTAATCTAAATGTTAAAAAAGTAGAAAATCAGATTAGTAAAATGGCAAATGAGCAAAGTAAATATAAATTACCAGCTTTGAGTCTATAGGCAAAGGATGCAGAGAGAAATAGAGAGAGGTAGAGATGTAGAGAGATTCAGAGATGCAGAAAGAGAGATGCAGAGACACACATACACCTGCTCTTGTCTCCTGCTAACCCTTACTGAGATTATCAATAAAGAAAGATTGTTTGACACTTTAACATTGGTCTGGTCTCCGGGGAATATTGATATGTATGGCCCTGGCAATTGGTAGCCTTAGAATGGAGGTTACACCTCTCTCCTCTAATTGATGATGTTCTGAAAATAAAACAGCAACAATAAGAAAGGAGAAAAAAAATTGAGAGTAAAAGATAAAGAAGAGAACAAATGGTAGTTCTTTCCTGATAATATATTGATGTTTTACTTAGAAAATTCTAAGGAATCAACAAAGGTACTGAGACAATAAGTGATCAAAAGTATATGCTATAAAATGAGAATTCAAATTTCAATAGCATTTATATATGGTGATAACAAAACACTAGAAACAATAATAGAAAATGAATGGCTAGATCAATCAAATCACAAACATACAAAAGGATATATAGAGATTCAATTACAAAGTGTTCCTAAAAGAACAACCTTAACAGATGAAACAATATTCAGTGATTGGGAGTAGGTCATAACTATGCTATCAAAATTAATTTATACTTTTAGTTTTATGTCAGTCAAATAATCAATGCAATACTTAATGGAATATCATATAATAATAGCAGAATTTATTGGGAAAGACAAAAGATCTAGATTGTCAAAAAAAAAAGAGAAAAAGATCATATACCTTTCATAATTATGAGGAGCAGATATATCCTTAATCAAAAAATAAATAGAGGCAATTACAGAAAGCAAAAAAGATAACTTTTATTATTTAACACTAAAAAGGTTTTGCAGAGAAAAAAATTGACCAATAAAGAAAAGTAGTTAAATAGGGAAAGAAATTATCCATTTTCTCTAATAAGAATTTTCAAGATATATAAACAATTTTAAATATATATGCACACATATGTGTGCATAATTACATATTCCACATAATAGCCATTCTTCAGAATATGAGAAGTAAAAGTATATGAACAGTTATTAAAAAGAAAAGCAAAGTATTAACAGACACTTTTAAAAATTCTCCAAATTGTTACTAATAAAAAATGCAAATCAAAACAACCTTGAGGTTTCACTATATTCTGTACAGATTGACAAAAATCTTCCCAAAAAAAGGGCAAAATTCAAATTTTTTGATGGGTTGCAGAATGACAGTCACCCTAATATACTGTTGATGGAGCTCTGTAAAGGTACAATACATTTTGAAATGTAATTTGTAATTAGGAAAATAAATTGATATCTATACATTTTGTACAAGTTAACAGAATTATAGCCCAGGGAGCCATTGATAAGAAGAAAATCCCCATTAACTTCAATATATTGATAACATTTTTTGATATTTAAAAATTAGAATTAAAATAGATGCTCATCCAATGAGAAATGATTAAATAAATTTTGTTAGAGAAATGTAATGAAATATTATTTTACAGCAAAAATATGTGTGATGAATACAGAGAAGCTTGAAAAGACCTGTATGAAATGATTCAGAATGAATGCTTTTTTAAAGCAGAGCCAAGACAACAATATATACAATAATTATAAAAACATAAATAAATGAACAATCAACTTCATACCAAAAATCAAAAACACTTATAATAAAATTATAAAGATCAAATAAGGAGATATGAGAATATACCTCTAAATCACCCTTTTGTAGAGGAGGGAAGTTCACAGATATTATACATTGCATGTGTTTTTGAGTTTTTTGAATACATTTTTCGGCTGTGCTGATTTTTCTCTTTTCTAAAAATACTATTTCTGATATAAAATGACTCTCTGCTAGTAAGCTGAGGAGACACTTGGGATTGCTATCATTATATAAAAAAAGACAATATCAACAAAAACATAAAAAATAACAAATAATTCTTTATGTTTCTGTTCAAATGGCAAATAAAAATAATGAAGCACGAGATACTGAGTTAGAAGACCAGGCTTAAAGTCTTAGCACTGATCATAACAAGGTCTTGCGGTCTTAGTTAAATCATGTAATATCTCAGCTTCATTTTTCTTGTCTGAAAAATTAGTCAACCTGTAAGCATTTATTAAGTATATCCTATTCTATATATCCCATATATATATATATACATATATATGCATGTATGTATGTATATATATATATATATATATATATATATATATATAATGTATTAGATTATACAGTAAGTAAGTGCAACTTAATTTGGAATAGAGGCATGAACAATGGGGAGATCAGGAAGGCTTCATGGAGAAGGTAGCCTTTTAACTGATTTTTGAACTAATCAAGGAATTTTGAGTCATTAGTAAAAAAGGGAATTGATTCCAGTTATGGGGAACAGCCAATACTAAGGCATAGAAAGGGGACATGTATTGTCTTTCTTGAGAAATAGTAAGAAAGTTAGTATGTTTGCATTGTGAAGCAAAGTGAAATGTACTGTATATAAAGTAATAGCAATGTTCTGGGATGACCAGCTGTGAATGACTTTACTATTCTCAGTAGTACAATCATCTATGACTACTCTGAAAGATTTGTGATGAAAAATCCTATCCATATCCAGAGAAGAAACTGATTGTTCCTGAATACATACTGAAGCATCCTTTCTGTCTCTGTCTCTGTCTCTATCTCTGTCTCTGTCTCTCTTTTTAAATTTAATTTTTCTTGAGGATTTTAATTTTCATTAGGGCGGCTGATTTATTTTTGTTTTTTTTTTCTCTTCACTACTTGACTTGTAGGGAAGTTTTGCATCTTAATTGTGGGTCGGGATAAGGAAGAACCTAAAACTCAAAAATTTTAGAAATGATTATAAATTTCTTTGGCTTTTTGAATGTAACTGGAGGAAAATATTAAATAAATTAAAAGGTTCTCCATCTTTATTAATGAATATTAAAGTAAGAAGCTTATCAGTGTGATATTGTGACTTATTTACAGAAATACACATTTGAAATAAAAGATCAGATTCCTTGTAATTTTCCCATTAAATGTAAAAACATGTAGTAGCATCTCCAATGCATAAGATTCAAAATGTAGTTCTTATCACAACATATTTTCATTTTGTTGTTAATTATTCAGTACAAGTAACATTTGAAGTCACATTGAACACAGGGTTGTCTTCATTTTCTAGGATAGCATTTCCTTTGTTTCATTTGTTAAACGAATCCAAGAAAATCAGGCCCTGAAGTCAAATAGTTTTGAATCTGAAAGGCATAGAATAAGTCATTTTAATACCTTATATCTGTTGATTTAAATTAAGCTGCAATGATTCAGGGAACAACCTATTCCTTATGTCAGGAGAGTTAGTTCACTTTCATTGTGGAGAAGTAAGAAATCAAATAATGTAGAAAACAAGGGACTATATATGAATATGGCAGAACCTCTCCTTGACAGTACAAATCATAGAAAGGCAGGCTTTCTTATATATATAATCTGATGATGGTAATTTGAGGCAGGTTTAGTTTTTTATTTCTGAAAAGGGAATTGGAAAATACATCTCACTGTTTGATTCATGGCATTCCTGGGAATTGAGTGTCTCTGGGAAAAAAAAGTGCTCCTGGCAAGTTATGTTTTAAAGTGGCAATTTTAATTTCCTTTTTCTTTCACCTATGGAACATGTTATGCTGTGGTAAATGGAAAGGTGATCCAGAGCCTGAGAGGAAATGTAGAATCACGAATATTTAAGTAAACTGAGTAAGCAACACATTTTGTCAGTATCTTATAAAATAATATAAATTATTATTATTCCTTATAATGTTCAGGCTAGCTTTCTCGGAGGACCTTGGATCAGCCCAAGTCCTTGGTCTTGTAAAGGAGGCAGGAGAGCCACCAGGAGAATGGTCAAAGATAGAATGTCTCATTTCCAGTCTTTCTCAGCCCTTAAATACCCTAGTACAATTACATTACTACAGCATACTGAATATATGTGAACTAGAGAACCATTACATCACCATGCTAAGTTGTAAGTATATGTATACTAAAGAACCATTGTCTCATCAATCACACTGAGTTAACACCTTGTTTCCAGTATGCTTCTCCAAGATTCTGGCCCTCTACATCTCTGGCTTTCTTTTGTTTTAGAACACAGGGGGTCACGCCCTCCCTGACTTCTCAGGTAAAAACACCAAAAAAGAAGTGATCAGTCCCCCTCTCCTTTTCTCCCCCGCCCTACCTCGCTTCTCAAGGAGATGAAAATACCAAACCAAATATTGTTAGCAGGTTTCCTCTGGACTGAAGGGTCTTACTTGAAACCAATATACATAAATCCATCAGCATCGAAGGTATTGCACAAGCACATAGTAATATAACACAGGCTAGTAAGAAACAATATGAATCAACATGAAGAATTATATATGTCCATAAGTCCTAGAGATAGTTCAAAACCAATCTATTGTCCACTGCTTCATTTATCAGGGAATCCAATGATTCCTGCAGATTATGGTCTTGTAGTAGTCTCATTAAAATTTTTGTTGTTCAGTGGCACATGTAGTCAGAGAATAAACCATCTGATGTTTCTTGGATCTTTTCCTTTGTTTCAAAGGTTTTTTTTTTCCTTTTCTGTCTCTCTCTGATAGATAAGGCAAATACAGCTCATTGGCATCCATCTGATTTCTTCTCCACCTGTAGAGATACAAGCAAACCATCTCCTCCAAGCAGTTAACCTGTCTTATCCCTTCCATTCACCACTTTCAGGGTCTCTCCACATCACCTGAGGATTACCCAAAGATAGTGGAGCTGCTTGCACTGGGTACTGCCCTTCCAGTGGGTTATAAAAACTGTCTGTCAGAGCCAGTACATCTTTATCAAAAATCAAAAAATTAATGGTATAGAGAACTAAATTTAGAAGTTCTCTAGAGTTATCTGTGACTCCCCCTTTCTTTTGTTTTTGGAGGAATGTCTTGATGTCTCTGTTTCTCTTCTCTACTATTTCCTATCCTTGAGGATTAAAGGGTATGCCAGTGGTGTGTAAAATCTAATACTGTGCATGAAAGTGTGCAAAATGTTTAGAAGTATATGCAGGTCTATTATCTGTTTTTATTGCTTGTGACACACCAATAATTGCAAATACTTGTATAAGGAATTCAGTGACCACTCAGGCTGTCTCTTTTGCTGCTTTCATTGCAAAAGTGAATCATGAAAAGGTGTCTACTACAACATAGGTGATTGGTATATTAAGTCCAGGTTGCCTGTTTTGTTGGGCTTGTATTCTGCAGAATTCACTATATTCAGAAAGCCACAATAAATGTTGTCCAGTTTCTAAATATGTCTTTGCTATAGATTTCCAGTCATTAGGGGTTAAAATTTCAAAAGTCAAATTATCTAATAACATCTTAACATAAAATGATGTAGACCCATAAAAGAGTGCAAGCCTTTTTCAGATCTTTGATAATTTCCAAATTAAAAGGAGTGTATTTTCTTTTTTTTTGACCTGAAGAGTCAAGATCTTCAATCACAGGGTACACTTCTATTCTCAAATCAGATGTACCCTGTCCTTCATTTTTAGCTTTAATGCCTTTTGCAGTCTTGTCATAAGGGGTGGACAAAGCTGCTGCAAGGGTAGTGCTGATTGAGAAGCACCACACACCTTAATTTCATCAACACTGTACTTAACTCTTTCTTATCCAATTCTTCATGCTTTTCAGCTGCTTTGTCAGTACCATCCACCTCCTGCTCTTTCTCCTTTTTCTTTATTTTAAAACTTGTGGCATTCCTTAAAGCCAATTGTAAATAAACAAACGACTAAAGAGGACTCAAAAAGTCTTCTTTAGAAAGGCAGAATTTTAGTTGGAAATAAAGAAAGGAAGTCAAGGAAATCAGGAAGTAAAAAAAAAGTCTCCAAAGCAGAGATTTGGTTTAACACCAAAAATTTTTCTACTCACATGCCATTCCTCTGTAGGAAGAACCCCAAATGCCTGGTTATCAATGGAGATTCTCCATTGATTGTGGCCTAGATTAAATCTGGAGTAAGTGCTATAGGACATCGGGGATTAAACAGTTACCTTTGGTCCATTCTGCCATAATTTGAATCTTGTGATGAACTTAGGGACTGAATGAAACGTAGGGATAAGCTTAGGCTGAATAAAAGGAAAAAGCATACATGAAATAATCATAAATATTTAGGAATTTTCAAATGATGTAATTAAGGTGGAAGAGGAGAGAAAGGTCATTTATTGGATGTGGAGTCAGGAAAAATGTGACTTCTAGTTTTACCATTGTTATTTACTGTATGTGTGACTATGGCCAAGCCTATATTTTCCATTTTTTCTCTTTTGACACAGACACCACCTTGGCACTAATTTCCATAACCTTATATCTAGATTATGCCTATGGCCACCTGGTTTGTCTCCCTGCCTCAACTCCCTCCCTGTTCTAGTCTATCATCTATCTAGCTGTCAAATTGATATTCCTAAAATGTGGATCTGACCCTGTCACAGCTTTTCAATAAAATGTAGTGACTCTCTCTTACTTCCATGATCAACTATAAAATCTGTGTTTGGTTTTTAAATCTCTTCAGAACATAGCTGCTTTCTACCTTTGCAGGGTTTGTTTGTTTTTGCATCTTTTTTTTCTCCATACTCTGGAAAATCCAGTGACATCTGTGCCCTTACTATTCCTCGAACAAAACATTTCATGTCTCAACTCTGGGCATTTTCACTGACTGTCTCCCATTCTAGAATTCTGTACTTTCTCCTTCCTTGACTTCCTTTCTTTAGCTCCAATTAAAATTCTTTTAAAAGAAGACTTTTTGAGTCCCCTTTAATGCTAGTTCCTTTTTATTTGTAATAATCTTTAATTTATTCTATTTTTATTTGTAAATAATTATTTGGATGTTGTCTCTCCCTACTGAGATAATATTGCTCTTCTCACGGTGACTTCTTTGAGAATAGAGGCTGATCTGAATTTTGCACAGATATATAGCAGATACTTAATAAATACTTCTTGATTCGACTTATCTTAGAAATATATTTATAATATCAGTTGCCTCTCAATGTTATCATGACAATAAAATTAGATCATACACACACACACACACACACACACACATATATATCTTTTGAAAAAAATATACAGTCCTATGTAGAAGTTTAAAAAATTATTAAAAGAAAAACAAATGTTGAAAATACCTAAAAAACCAAACCAAAACAAAACTTTTCTGTGATAATATGATAGTACAACATTAGCTTCTTAAAGGCAGGGATCACAAATCTTTTCATTTTCAGCATTTGGCACAGTGTCATTCATACACAACACACGTTATATCTATATGTTTATGAATATATACAGATATGTATTCTGCATATATTAACGTGCCATGTAAAATGTAGATATACATTTATATATGTTCTTTCATTGTAAAGACATGTATAATTTTGAGGAGTAAGGCTGAAAAGTGATGGAAGGACTTGGGAAAGAAGATTGTTCTCTGATGTATTAATTGAATATAATCAAATTTTAATTTCTTCATAATACTTTAATGAAGAAAAATTAGATTTTATTTAAATGTTTGTTGAATGCTGAATGATTGTTATTATCATAATAAAGATTGTCAACTTTTCATATTTTCCTATGAATCTCTCTCTATATTAATTATATTAGCTCAATGACTGGACTTGTTTGTTTGGAGGACTAAGAATAACAGCTTACTTGGACTGTTTTCATTTTCAGTTGAAAGCAGGAGAGATTGTATCTGAGCTGTTTATATTAGCACTATTTATTATGACAGAGTGAGTGATAGTTTATTTGATTATAGGTGACAGAGTAGTAACTCATAGTTCAATAGTGAATCAGAGATTTCCCTAGCTTTGTGATTCCCCATTTGGAAGTATGGACTTGAAGCCATAACGCTGATGAAATCCCAGGTGAAATACTAAATGTTGTGCGAAGATAAGCTGGAGATGATGGACTTGATTCCAGTGTCCCATTTCACATGAGCTCCAGACTAGAGGGAGGGAAAGAAATCCTTCTTCCTTTAAATGGCAGAAAATGTAGTTCACTGAGGCAGCTAAGATCAGTTGGAACATAAAAGTACCTCAAGATTGATTCAATGCAATGATTGACTTCAGGGAACAGTTCTCACAGATTTGGGAATATATTTAAGTTTATCTCTGTAGAATTGCATGTGGCAAAGATGGCTCTGAATACATGTGGCCAGTTTCATTCTCTGCAATGGAATCATTAACATTATTCCCCTCTTGGTATATGGTCCTACCTCACAACAATTCTGTGAGGTAAGTTTGAAAGACATTATTAACTTCATTTAAAAATGGAGAAACCAAAGCTAAGATTACACAAGATTAATTTAGAATCACCTAACTAGTAACTAGTGTCAGTCAATCAATGAATATTTATTAAGCACCTCCAATGTGGAAGGCCCTCTGCTGAGGGCTAGGGGAAAAAAAAGAAAGGCAAAAGATAATTCCTACTCTCGATTCACAATTTTAATGAGAAAAGACAAATTCAAACAACTATGTACAAACAAAATATATACAGGATAAATTAGAGATAATCAACAGAGGGAATAAGAGGGATGCAGAAAGATTCAGGCATAAAAGTTAATACATACACACACACAGACACACAGACACACACACACACACACACACACACAGGCTTATTCAAAGATATATACATACACACATTCCCACATACACATGCTCTGGAAAATGGATAAAACTTTCCTATTAATGAAGGAGACACAAAAATAACAGTCTCTGTAGTTTTACAAAAAGAAGCCAAAAATTATTTACCAGTTTGAACTTTTCCACTGTGCTTGGAACAAAAGAAAAAAAATACTAATAGGTTAAATGTTTATTTACTTTACATTGGAAAAGGCCAAATATACTTCAATTCAGTCCAACCTCAACAAATATTTTCTATATATAGTTTTGGTGCAGATGACACAGCATTAAATTTCTTGGCAGAAAACATTTTGTTACTTACCACCTGTGAAACCGAGTTCAGTTACTTCATGTCTTTGAAATGCACTTGAACTAGAACTTTCTAAGTTCTCTTCCAAGTCTAAATCTATGATCATATAAAAATGATGAAAATTATGGTAAACAATATTTATTAATGCCTTCTATGTGCCATACATAGTACTAATCTCTGGGAATACAAAAAAAAAAAAAAAAGGCAAAAGGAAATTTTCGCCCTCTAGAAACTGGCAGTCATTGGGAGATAAATGCATATAAAGCAAGCTATATTACAGGATAAATAGAAAGTAATTAGAAGAATGAAGACACCAGAATTAAAAAAGCTTAGGAAAGGCTTCCAATAAATGATGGGATTTTCTTTAGGACTTAAAGAAAACAAAGGAGATCATTAAATAAAATGGAAAAGGGAGAGTATTGTAGGCATGGGGGACATCCAGAGGAAATTCTAGGATTTGAGAGATGGAATGCTTATTTCTAAAATAACCAAGAGTACAGTGTTAATCAAAGAGTAATTGTCAAGAAGCAAGGTACAAGAAGATTGTAAAAGTAGAAGGGGGCTAGATTATGAAGAACTTTGAATGCTTAATGAAGCATTTATATTTAATCCTGGAAGTAATGGGGATACTATGGCGTTTATTGAGGAGGTAGCATCATCAATAATATAATCATTATCATTTTCATTATCAATAGATAGATGCCATTTCTATAGTGCTTAAAAGTTTGTAAAGCACTTCATATATTTTAATTTAATTTGATTTTAACAATAATCCTACTCTCTGTCTGCAAAGCACTATGCTGGGTTTTGAGAATATTCATGTGATAAGTAACAATCTTTCAAATTGACATGGGGCTTTTTCAGTTTATGAGGTATGTGAGATCTTTGCCCAAATAAATGCAATACAAAACAGAATTTTATAATGTCACAAAAGCCAAACAAAGCACCTAGCATGGTATCTGGCTAACAGTAAAAATTTAAAAAGTACTTGTTGAATTGAATCAAATGGGAGGCTCTTTTTCAACTGGGTTGATAAGGAACCCACTTCAAGGAGTAAGCAACATCTGAATCACTTCTTAGCTTAAGACAAGGAGATATAAATCAAGACGATGTGAATTCAGTGTTGAGACATTTCCTTTTAGAAAGGTAGTTTTCCTAAGAAGGAAAAAAAAAACCTATAAAAGAAAAGACCATCCCCATAATTGAAAAAAGTTGACAATGTCTTCTTAGCAATTTGCCTAACCTGGCTGGAAAACTTGCATCTCCCCATGGAGCACAAGCTTGAGTAAAGTCAAAGATTTTACAAGGCTACTAAATTAAAGGGAACATATACACAGATCCAGAAACTCTCCTCTTACTTTATCCTGACAACATGAGAATAGGTTTAGGAAAGGTTGTCAGAATGTTCCCACTTTCTAGTCAGTCTCTCCCACATTGGCTTTGTGTCTGTCCCTCACATTTTATTTTGTGTGTATATGTGTCCTTATGTATGTATGTATGTGTATATGTGTGTTCATGCCATAGTATTCCTTTGGAATGGTGTTTAGAGAAGAAAATCTTAATTTCTCAATTCACATTTCCTGAAACCATCGAAGGATGAAATTAACATCTGTAACCAGATTGAAAAATACACCCACAGCTGCTACTGCTGTCCCCACAAAATTGGCCAGAGGAATTGTTTTGTTGTCTAAACCTTCTCTGTGTGTGAAGAAAAAGCAGAGTATTATGAAGTGCCTAATAACTTGGTTTACTTGGACTAAATGTCTTGGATCTATAGCTGGTTGATTTTTTTTTTCCATCTAGGAAGACTCTCATAGATTTTATATTCACCCAAAGAAATGGCATTGGGAAATGCTACAGGTTACTACAAGATGGGAGAAAAAATAAAAGATAAAAAAGTGCAAAGAAAATTGTTGTTTTTCATTTCTTCCAGAAGCTTTTTTTTTTTAAATATCTTTCATTCCTGGGCATTCAGAATCTCTTACAACCACAAGCAGATGACAAGGGGTATTGTGGTAGTGGAATGGAATTGGGGAGAAGAGAGAAAGTGGTCGCCTTCATTCAAATTTGCATTCTTTGGGTTCTTAATTAGCATTGTCACCAGCCAAATTTAGTGCTCAGATAGATATATGTGGGAAAGCCCTTTGAGTTCACTAGGTCATGTGGTTGCAAAAAAAATCAAATCAATACTGCAATAGTGTCCTCTTGAGGACACTATTGCAGTATTGATTTTTCTTTTTTTTTAAGCATTCCAACCATGAACGTGGCTGAACTGGGGAAGGATTCCATGTCAGGAAAGGCTGAAAAAACAAGAACAGCTGAATTGCCTGGAACTGCTTTTAGTTTTCAGGAAACCACCATTTCATTATTTTTATTTTATTTTATGTTCATAACATAAAGCTAATAAAATGATTCAAACAGTTAAATGACATCCTTCCTACATGATAATTGAATTTCCACTGTCTCAGGCATAATTTTAGGGCCAGCTTACCTCTGAGACACAATCCCTGTGACAATCTGTTATTCCTTTTTTAAAACGATGAGAATGACTTTTATTTAGGGGTGCAAGCTGAGAAGTACATGTAGCTCTGTGTGTGTGTGCATATCATAGGTGCATTTTATCTTACCCCCACAGTAGGATTGCTTAGACCAAAGCTCTTTAAACTGTGGGCTGTCACCCTATGTGCAGTCATGTAACTAAATGTGGCAATCTTGAAAGAATTGACAACAGTAAAAGATATTGAATATTCCCCCAAGATTTAATTATTTTTTGTAAAAATAAAAAAGCACACCCATTTCATTAGTATGCAAATTTGCTTTCATTTCTAGATATAGGTATATCATTATTATAGGTAAAATTATAGGTATATCAAAGAATTATTTTAAAATAAATTTCTTTATGATTTATTATCAATAAACATTTGATTTCTATGCCTGTTCTATATATCTATAAATCTGGAGTCACATAAAACTTTCTCAGATGAAAAGAGGTTACAAGTGGAAAAAATTTAAGAAACTCTGGCTTAGACAAACGAGCTTAATGAGAGGAATTGACTAGCTCTAGCCTATTTCTACCTTACTTCCATTTGTCCCTTGCTTAAATTTATTTTGTTAAAGAATACATTTGTAGGGGAGCTAGGTAGTGCAGTGGAGAGAGGACCAGGCCTGAAGTCAGGAGTTCCTTCCTGAGTTCAAATCTGACCTTAGACACATAACACTTCCTACCTGTATGACCCTGGGAAAGTAGCTTATCCCCAATTGCCCCAGGGGGAAAAATAATACATTTGTACATTTAATGTTATTTCTTATAAATACCTGTGCTTGCCTCTGTCCTTGTGTTGCTGAATATCCCTTTGTTATTAGTCTAACGGCAAAAAGAGGATGATACAGGAGAATAGTTTCCTAGTGTTGGGCTGGGAACTCTACAGCTTGCACCAAGTTAGAGACTTCTGCATTCTAACTGAGAGCATAAACTTAAGCCATTTCTGCCTTTCAAGTACAAAACTACAATGAATGAGGGTCTTATTTTA
This sequence comes from Sarcophilus harrisii, assembly GCF_902635505.1. Classification (NCBI taxonomy): domain Eukaryota; kingdom Metazoa; phylum Chordata; class Mammalia; order Dasyuromorphia; family Dasyuridae; genus Sarcophilus; species Sarcophilus harrisii. The sequence goes on along the minus strand of NC_045426.1, from coordinate 567,112,658 downwards.
TAAATCTTCCTCATAAGTATGAGACAAAGATAGGAGTAAAACCTGACATTCTATGCTTTAAGATTTTCAAAGCCATTTACATAAATTAGCTTATTTGATTCTCAAAGCAACCCTGTGGTGTAATTACAATTATCATCCCTAAATTACAGAAGAAACTGAGATTATGAGTTTAAGTGAATACCTAGAATAACATAGTTAATAGGTTGCAAAAGCTAGACTTGAGCCCAGGGTTTCTGATGCTAAGTCCAGTAACCTATCTACTATCCCATTCTACTATCAGAGAACTTGAGCTGTCCTTTGGTTGCATCTCAGGCTTGTTATGTCATTGACACATCTTATCATAAGAGTATCTTCTTATTACACCTTAAGTGAGCCCAAGTCTCAGTTATTTGGAGATTGTAAAAAAGAGTACTCACAGAATTGAGAAATACATGTATATACACAAAGAGATCCCATCAGATCTTTTTTTTTTGATAAAAATTCTTTCTTGATAAACAAAGAATTGTTCTTAATCTTTCCATCTTTCTTTTATCTTTCTCCCCAAGCTTACCCCAATATAGGTAATAAAAGCAATCCTTTTCCTTTAATTTGGTTTCTTATAGCACTTGGCCTGAGACTTTCCCTTTCATATATCTCACTCTTTATTATAGTTATGTATATTTTTGTCACCCCACAAAGTCCTTGTTCCCTCAGCCACCTGAGATTGTAACTTCTTTGAAAGCTGGAGTTCTATTGAACCTTTGCATCTCTAATGCATACTACAGTGCCTCAGACATAGTAGGCACTTAATGTTTCTTGAATGGGATGAAATTTTCAAATTAATAATATTGTACCAGTATAGAAGAATTGCACATGTTTAACCTATATTGGATTGCTTGCTTTCTAGGAAAAAGGGGAACGGAGGGAGAGGGAGAGAAATATTTGGAACACAAAGTTTTGCTAGGGAAATATTAGCAAAGTACCTACAACATAATAAATTATCTTTAAAATGTTAATTATTATTTCACTTATATTTAGAATGTTTGGAATGAATTATTTTAACATGATAAACATTAAAAGATGTGTTAGATAATGTAGAAAGGACAGACTTTGAAATACAAAATTTAAAGACCAGAATTTTAATTCTACCTCTCCCATTCACTTATTTTATGATTTTAGATGTTTAACTCACTGATATTGTCTCTGAGCTTCCATTTCCTTATCAATTAAAAAAAAAGATTTCCTCATCAAGATATAAATGGTTTTTATTTTAATTGTTTTCATTTTGTTACTAATCAATATGTAAATGACTTTATTTAATAACATTTCATATTTGATTTAATATCTTCTTTATTTAGAGAGGCAGCTTGGAAACTTTGGTAAAATTAAAATCAGGAAGACCAGGGTTAAGGTTCTAGACCTTACACTTTCTAGTTCTATGATCACTTAATCTTTGTCAAATATTTCTTAAAATATATTGGATTAAGGATTGAGTTGTATCTTCATAGAATTGAGAATAAATCAACTATTATGTGTATTTAGTATATTCTTTATACTGATGTCTGCATAATAACAAAACATTAGAAATGAAAATTCACACAAAAAAATTCATTAGTTAAGTTTTGTTTTCCCTGAAGCAATTGAAGTTAAGTGACTTGCCCAGGGTCACACAGCTAGGCAATGTGAAGTGTCTATTGTCTGATCTGAGGCCAGATTTGAACACAGGTCTTACTGACTTCAGGGCTGGTGCTCTATCCACTGTACCACCTAGCTGTCCTCATTAGTTAAATTTTAAAACCAACATGGACATTGTGTCTCAATGGAATGAGTTCTGAACTCAAACTCATGGATTCTAATTATGAATCTCAGCTTTTCCACTCTAGCTTTTCCTTTTGACCTGAGACAAATTATTTAACTTTTGAGTTTCTTCAAGCGCAAAATAAGCACTTAAAGTAGGTAGCTTTCAAGGCAATTTTAGCTGTAGAGTTGAGGTCCAATAAACTAACATTCTCAAAAATACCAGCAGTTATTCTTGGATCAATGTTTTACTAATGTCCTCAAGGAAGATTACAATTCTCTAAGGTTACAAGTTCTAAACAGGTTATGATGTCCCTTAGTAAAAGTAATATTTATGTACTTATACACTTAAGTGTTATAAATTTTATAATAAACATTTTAAAATACAGATCAAGTAACAGGAAGTTGAAATGAATATTCTCAGTTTTTATCTCCTTTGATTCTTTAATTGGTAGAGTATTCAATTTTTTATGGCTGTTGCTTTTTGTATCATATATCCAGAGTAGTAGGGAACTTTAAAACCAATGACAAAATAGTTGATCTTATCTGAATTTTACTCATTCAATTACATTCAGCAAACATTTATTAATCACCTCTTGTGTGCGAGGTTTTATAACTCATAGTCACAACAATGCAATTGTATTATTTGAAGTCATAGAACACTGTCATGCCAGAAAAATTGCACAGAAAAGGAAATAGAGAACTGGATGATGAAAATTAACAGCCTGCAACAAATGACTTATAAAGAGACCTATGAAGAAGAACCTAAGTAAAGGCTGTCATTAAAGAAATGTATTATCACAAAAGAAGATAGGTTCATCACATGAAAATAACCACAGATATCCAATATACAGCTGTAACCTAAGTGCTTCCTAAAGCATTTTTAGAGTATCAAGAGAAAGTGAGTAAGGCATTTGGTGTCTTGGGTGAGCCCATTGTTGTGAAACTCTATCTGAGGAATTGAACAAAAGCTGAATAAAATAGGTAGAAATGATTGAGTTTTAGGAATCTTCCCCATGGATGCTATCAAACAACCATGGTAGTATTACAGTACATGTAAGGCATTGTGGTAGGCACTAAGGATGCAAAGACACAAATGAAATGGTTCCTGACCTTCATGATCTTATATTCTAACATAGAGAAATGGGAAGTCAATAAGCATAATTTATTTCTTACCCAATTTTGTTAAATAGAAAATCACCATTTTTCTCTAACCAAACACTTCTCTTTTGCACAAGATGCCATGCAAAGATATGTGTCTGCATTTTGAATACATCTTGTTAAGTGTCTCTTTAAGGTTCTTGTAAAGTTGATTTGTTTATTTACTCCAGTGAGAGCAGCTGGTAGGTCTGGGAAGAGAGAATCCTAATTAACAGCAACAAGGAAAAAGCTTTTAAACTGAAAATGACCACATCTCTTTTATTTGTACTAGGGAAATGCCTCCTTTATAGAGAAAATTATGATTTCAGAGTTTTATAAGAAAAATCCACTGGGTAACAACTTAAATTGTGAAATGACAATACAACAAAAATATAGTTAACTCAAAGGTGAAAGAATGTTATCAATTCATCATTTTGTCTACAAAATTGACTCAATTGCTGATTTATTTTTCTTTAACACACTTGCCTGCACATAAAAGGTTGGCCTGAGCATCAAGTAACTAAGCAATCAAGCAAGAATCAAGTCTTTAAGTGCACATTATATACCAGCCACTCTGAAGGCCAAAGATAAAAAGAAGCCAAAAAAAAGATTCCTGACCTCAAGGATTTTACATTTTAATTGGGGAGATAATACACATAAATGCAATAATTGTACTTTCATTTATTCAAGTGTCTATGGTGATAATTCTCAAACTTATATCTAACCTTGGCCCTAAACCACATAACTAAGACCTTAATGGAAATGTTGACCTGGATATCCCATTGATAACTCTATGGTCTATCCATATAAATCTACTTGCCATCTGTCACAATACGGTATTCCATAGGCCATCTCCATGCATTTTTACTAACTCCCATGCCTGAATGCATTCTCTTCTTACAAACGCCACTTGGAATCCCTGGCTTCCTTCAAGACTCATGGATATATATTAAATAATCCATTCACTATCAATATTAAGTGAATAATAAAAGACATATACTAATTACAATTACTCATCAGCATAATCTAAAATTAATTAATAAAGATTAAGTGGAATAGAAATTGCCTATATATAGCATGTTTCTCCAGATATTCCTTGTGCAGGTGACATTATGATGATTACAACAAGGAACACTTTATGCTTCCTCAATCAGAATCTAGGACAGTTCTAAAAAAGGATGTCTTAACAATCAACAATAGGAACAATGGGATAAATAAGTAGTTGAAGTAGTTATAATGTCTGGATTATTTCATGCATTTGGATGAACAATCCATTGAATATGTATGTATGTATTAAGAAGCCATTATAGCTTGACAGTTAATTCGAATTGAATAGGAAGAAGAGAGCAGACTAGAATATATTTAGAAACTGGCTCAACACTTTCTTTCTCGCCCCTCCCCCCCACTTGATAGTATTTTATTTTTTCCCTCAATTACATATAAAAAAAGAGTGTACAACATTCATTTTTATAAGATATTGAGCTCCAACTTTTTTTTATCCCTCCTCTTCCACCTCTGCCTCCTTCCCAAAACAATAAGCAATCCGATATACATTATACATTTACAATCATATAAAATGTTCTTTCACATTAGACATGTGGTGAAAGAGGAATCAGATCAAAAGGGAAAAGCCAAGAGAAGGAAAAAAAAACAAAAAAAGTGAAAATAGTATGTTTAGATGTGTATTCAGATTCCATAGTTCTTTCTCTGGGTATGAATAGCATTTTCCATCATAGTGGCTCAGCCTTTTCGAAGACTTCAGATCGTTCCCTTCTACAAAAATTAAACTATTAAACACAAATAATCTTATGATTGACATTATATAACTTCAAATAATAGGGAAAAAACCTCAGAGTGATCAAAATAACAAAGATACATGATGATTATAAAGAGGCTGAAACATATTACAGAATATGATTTTACGTCCATGGGATGGCTCAAAAATACAGAAGACATTATTAATGTCACACATGATATAGAAAAATAGGTCATAACCAGTCACTGGCCATTTCTCTTTATGGATATATACTGGAGAGGAAATAAAAAGAATAGTGCAAATATTACTTTTGTACTTACAACTCACACAGATGTTGGTCCAGTTGAATGAATATGGATGCTCCCTCCAGCAATTAAAATAGCAATTTATGAATATCTTCTCCTTTCTGAAGAAATCACAGTTGTCCTTTCAAAGAGGTAATTTGGAACCATGGAATGGATTCTAGAGTCAGAATATCTCAGTTTAAATATTGCCATGTATTTGATCTGATGTACATAATTTAATCTCCCTGACCTAAGTTTCCTCACCTGTAAAATGGGTTGATTTGTTTAGATAGCCTCAAGTGTCTCTTTCAGGTATAAGTCTTTCTAATATATGACTTCCTCCCCCCTCCCCAATAGCTTTCTATAAAGTCACTCTAAGGGATTCTGCCAAAGTGTTGAATAAGTGTTGGACGTTATATTTCCTCTCTTTGAAATTATTTTCATATGTGTGTGTGTGTGTGTGTGTGTGTATACATATGTTTCCTTCTTAGGATACTTAGATACTTGTGTCCAGAATTATTGCTCATTCTCATCAGGGCATTAATTCTTTTCCTATATATTTTTGTAAATACTCCTTTTTCTGCACTTTCTGTTATCTGTTATAGTTCCCTAAGATCGTCATGAACCTCTCAATTTCCACATGGGTAATTTTTTAAAATTTTATTTCATTGAAGAATATGGTTTTCTATAAAACACATGGTAATACCAGTAGAATATCATGTTACAAAGATGGGAGAAACTTTCTGTCACTAAAAGAACTTTGCAGTTTCCTGAAGGCAACATAGCACATTCTTCTTTTATTCCATTATCAGACCAACTCATTATTTATTTTCAGTTTCTTTCCAAGATATATAGCTATATGTGTATGTACTATGTGTGGTTTTGTCTAGGTATCTATTTATCATCTATGCTATGTGTGTAGAGAAGCATTGGGTTTGCTCTCCCATATGCATAGTAGAGTAAATGGGAACATGAATGGCTATGTGTTTCCATTATAATTTTAGAGATAACTCTGAATAACAATGGTAGTCACTGTCTTCTAGTGACTTGAAGGCTTAAACATTGATCTAATGTGTCTTCTTGCTCTCAAAACATCAGTGGTAAATGATTAACATCAAATAGTTCCTACAAATTGGTAAGATATACTTGAAAAGATATAACAAAAACCAAAGTATAACCATCTCCAATGCTAGGATCACACTCTTTCCTTTACAAACCTCTAATTCTTTGGGGAGAACATACTAAAATTTAACATGAGTACAAAACATTCTTATCACTAGGTTTGGCCATGGCATAGTAAATGGACAATGTCTTACTTATTGGTCACAGAGTCTTCACTGTTAGCTAAAACTACTACTTGGGTAGGTTAAGGCCTGCTCCTTTCTGGGATTGGTTTTTGAACTTCTTTTTAAATCAAAACCTTTTTGATTTTTAAAAAGTTTATGAGGACGTAGATTGTTTACTACATCACCAAAGTCTTTCACCTAAGATCAGCAAATAGAAAAACAATATGAATAATAAGAAATAACAGCTTCATGAATTTAAAGGCCACATAGCATTTCAAGAATGAAGTTGAAATACTTCTCTCTTTGCCCAGAATCTAATAACATTTCTTCCTTTGAATAAAATTTGACCTATCTGTACCTTTTAAATAGCTAATCAATTCTGCCTCAGCAGCTAATTAAAAGTATTTGTTCAACTACATGACAAGTGGTCAGGAAGAAAACATAAAATGTATATACTCATAACTAGAGGCAATACTTTCTTATTATACATCATCATGAAATTCTAGAAGCAGTACCATCAAGAACTCCTGGACTACCAACAGGAAAAGCATTTTGTACATATTCTGAAGACTGGGATAGACTGGGTAGTCTCCCATTATATGTATATATACACAAAGAAATAAAGTCTATAAATTGTCTATCATATTGTATATCATAATCTGAGTAATAGTATCCAGTAATTAAGAACAAAAGCAAAACTAGAGAAGGCTTCTAGCATCTTTGTCAGATCTTCCACTGAAATTTTCTAAAAGACATGGATAAGCATTTTCCAGAATAAGAAAGCATGGAGAAGATAGAATCAAAAATACATCAAGTATAGAAACTTGCTATGTAACCATAGTCTAATTATTTACTCTCTAAACCTCAGTTTCTTTGCAAAATGGATCAATAATACTGTTTAACATTACCAAGAAAAAGATGGTATAAATGTCAAAGTGCTACAAAAATGAATTATTATCATTATTTAAGTATTCCACTAATAACTTTTTAGAAGTTTAGTTTCATGCAAAAAGAGATTTCTTACATTTATTTTGCATGTTCCACATCACTTGTCTTAGTCTTGGGTGCACAATAGATGCTTCAGTAGTTATATATTATTCGATTTTAGCACATATATTCCATATTAATAGAACTATTTTATGATTAAGTAAATTTTTAGACTGCTCCATCTTTTTGAGTGTCAAATCTCTTCCTTACCTTATGAATTTACAAAACAAACTAAGAATCATTTTCCAGATGGTGCATAATTTCAATGTATTCATGGCAAATAATTACAATATGTTAACTGAATTTATAGATGAAATAAGCAGAATTTTTTTTCAAAATTGCACATTTAGAAGTGATACAGTAAAAGGTTGATTATATCAATTCACAACCTATCCCCATTTCATCTTTTTTATGGTGGATAGGTTTTTTATTCTATTCCTTTATCACTATTATCTTCCCCTGTCTAAAATACTTTTATTTAGTTAAAGCTTTTATTTATTTTTATTCTTAATGCTGTATTCTTAATACTCAGAAGAAAGTGAGATATGACCCATCCCAGATAAACTGTGACTTAGAAAGAGATGGCAAGTATATTTAACCAGATGTTCTGTACTAAGTAATTTGAGTTATGATATTTTCTTTATATATCATATAATCAAGCCATTATCTTCAGAAGTGGCTCTCAGTGGTTTCTTGTTATTTTGTTTGGAACATTATGAAACTCACTTACAACTGAACTATAGGCTAATATAAAAACAAAAATAGATTCCAAAGCATTCTATTTTGTGAGATTATCCACTGATCTATTTTATATGAAAAAAATTTCCCTTGAATTAGTTCATTTTAGTTTGAAATTTGATCATGTTTTATTTGCCAACTGTCAAATCTGAAATAAATTTTGGTATCTTATGACAAAAAGGAAAATTATTTTAGATGTTCATCAATGTATGTTTTTGTTGTTATTTTTTTCAGCCACAGAATTTCAGTGTTAGGAAGAATCTTGGTGTTTATATATTCAACATTATAACTGAAAAACAATTCTTTCTGCTACATGAATGATAAGTACTTGTGATTTAAGATAGCCAACAAAGTGTAATCTATTGCTTCTCTTGGTGGTTCATCCACTTTAGGAATTATTTCCTTCAGTTTCAGTAAATGGTGAAGTTTTGAATGCTATGGATAAGTTCACTTACCTTGGCAATATGCTTTCCAGGAATGTTCACATTGACAATGAGATTGTCATTGCCAGAGATAGCTAGCTCAGTGTTTGGGAAGATCTGAAAGAAAGTGTGAGAGAGGAGAGGTATAAGACTGATAACAAACTTAAGGTGTAGAGAGTCATTGTGCTGACCTCATTGTTGTATGACAAACTAAACTGCCAAGAATTCCAACTCTACTGCAGAGAGCACAACTCCATTGGGCTGATCATAGTGTTCGAATGCCAAATGTATACTTGCCAAAAAAAAAAATTTATGGAGAACTCATCCAGGGCAAGCTCTCACAAGGTGGTCAGAAAAAAAAAACTATACCAGGACATCCTAAAGTCTTTCTTAAGAACTTTAGATTTGATTGTATGATGTGGAAGATACTGGCACAGGACTGCCCAGCATGGTGTGCCTTCATCAGAGATAAGTAAAGCAAAATTGAAACAGCTCAAAGGAAGTGCAAAATGCACAAAATTAGAGAAGTTACCCCAAATATTCATATGAAGTATTTGTGTCCAACACATAGCTGAGAATTCTGAGCTAGTATTGGTCTGATCAGCCAATCAGACACATTGTAACACAACACAATTCTAACATAATGATGTCATTTTGGTTGTCTTGGAAAAAGGAAGAAAACAACAAGACTATCTCTAATCATTAGGAAAATTTTCCTTTTAAAAGATCTATAATATCTTCTTCCCAATTCCTATTACTTATAGTTCTGTCTTTTGGAGTTAAACCCATTTCTTCTTCTAATGTTTCTGTTTCAAAAAATTAACACAGTTGTCATATGAGTTCTAAGTCTTCCCATCTCTTGCTTCCCTTGAAATAAATCTTCCTGTCAATATAGATCTTCATGAATTCAAAACACTTCACCAGTTTGATTACCTTACCCAGTGACTTCTACAATTAAAATATTTTTTTCTAAAAATATGTCACTAAAAACTGAAAAAAAATTTGATATCTGATCTAACCATAGCAGAATATGCTAAATTATCACTTATATATAATGGGGATGACAGAAAACAAAGGGGAGAAAATAAATGTGGTCAATTATGTATTATATGCAGTTATTCTGTAAATATTTCAGGCCTGCTACCTATGTAGTGAAGACATGAACTTTTGATTGGATGGACCAGGTGTTCATGGAAAAAGAACTAATCAAATAAAAGGCAATCTTTCTTTCTCTTTTATTTTTCCTTGCTATGCACATTTTAATGAAGAGTTGAAACCATACTATGTGTGTGGATGAGGAGCAAGATCTTCAACTCTTCCAGTCAAGTCAATATGTACCCATGAGCATGTTGCCTTGACATCAATCACAGGAATTGTCTACTTTTTCCTGCCTTAGGTAATGAAATATTAAAGAAGGAATTAACAAGCTGAGCTATTATTTTTTTGAAGTCCAAAGGACCAAGCAACAGAAATCCTGTGATGGGATCTGTGCCAGATTTTATGGAGAGCTGCATCAAATGAAGAGTGAAGGTTTAGAAATGTGTTTTATGCATCATCTCAATGTATTGAAGGCAACCAAGAGGCAGCTGCAAGTTTTTTTGACTATGTAATCTTCAGAAATAAATTTGGTGGGGATGAATGCTTTCTGAAAGTAGCTAAATTTTAATAGGCTCTTTCTAGGGATCAAGATGATATAAAAGAAATTGCTACACAGAGATGTTTATTTTTTTAACCTCAATAAAATACTTAATCCTTTCTCTATCAAATTTCCTCATATCTGCTTTTGTCCAATATATTCTAACCAGTTAATACCTGTCAGTAAAAAATTTGGAGAAAGTATAATTTCAAATTCATTGTTTCAATGTATTTTCTTCTCTGTCTTCTTTAGAGGTTAGAAGATATTTAAACTCTCCTCTAAAGATGCTAGAATCAGTGTAAAAATAAAGGCAACTTCATAAGAACCATGAGAAAATGTGCAAGCAAAGTGAATTAGAAGTAGATAATTCAATCACCAAAAACTTCAAGTCAAAAATTAAATCTCCTCAAACTGATTTTATATAAAAATATCCTGACACTCAAACAAAAAATGCCTCTATGAAATAGTTATTATTATTATTATTATCAACTAGTTATCTTTTCATTTTACATGTGGATATGACAGAGGTATTATAATAAGAGATGAATTAGACAAAAATCAATGTAAAATCAAATTCACAATTGTAATATGGAAGAAGGGAACTGAACCTCCAAGTTAGAAGACTTCCATATTTGTACTAATTTGTACTGTTAAGCAACTGTGTGACTTTGGGCAAAGATATACATCTTCAAAGCAAAGTATTGAAACTAAATGAGCTTTAAATTCTCTTCTAGTTCAATGAATCCAGGCCTTCCTGTAATCATGCATAGAATCAGGAAAACATGAATTTAAATCTAGTATATACTCATTAACTATGTGACCTTGGGCAAATCAATTTTTCCTGTTTGCCTCAGTTTCCTCATATCTAAAATGAGCTGGAGAAGGAAATGGTAAACCATTGCAGTTTCTTTGCCAAGAAAAACCTAAATGGGGTCATAAAGAATCAGACAGGACTGAAATTACTGAACAGCAGCAACAAAAATCATCTGCCTGAAGATAGCAATGATTTGTTAACTTGAAAGTAACATCACAAATTTAAAAATGCATTTATGTGTATTATAGCTGGTTCCTGGTGTATGGAGTTCTCATGAAACTTTAGAAAAGTTCTTGAACTAAGGTCAAACATAGTTTTCTGGTTGGATTTTATTTAGCTCTACATGTACCAAAGTATAGACTATAACAATTGAGAGTGACAAGAAAAACTCATGAATTAAGCTAGTTCATGATTCTAAAGTTCAATTACTCATTTAATTGTTAGTTACTTTCTTCTTGACAGAAACAGTTTTGAAATGCTTATAGAGTTGTCTACTTAAAGAAATAATTCCAGCAGAAGGGAATGAAGGAAAGAAACAATTTAGCTAACAAATATTTAGAAAAGCAAGGGAAGAAAGGAAGGAGAGGGAAAAATGTAGGAAGAGAGGAAAAAAAGGGAAGAAGGAAGAACTCATTTGTCGTTCATTTCCCCAACTTCCATTCATATTGGATTTTTGGATCCCCAGAGGTGGCTAATTACTTATCCCCTCACTAAAATTTCTATAATTTTATAGCACTGAGCTGCTAGAGTTCTGATTGCACTCAATTGAGTGGAAATATGGCAGCTTTATTCTTTCCTAGTCATAGCAAGCAGCAGTCTTTCTTTTCCCAAAACAAGCAGGAATAGAAAGCAAAGTAAAATGTTTACTTGAACATTTTATAGGAAAATCAGTTATGACGTACTTCTCTGCTATTGCTGCCCTTCTGGCTCCTTCAGTTAACCAGAAGATTTTTCATTGTTTCATAGTGCTGGACACTTAGTCACTCATGTCTAAAAGAATGTTCATGAACCACCATGTAATGATTTGAAATCAGGCAGGATATATTCTGAGAGGTGGAGTGGGTCCCTCCATAATGAACGCCCAGAAGCAAACCTACCCCCTCTTCTAAGTGCTTATCTGCAATGCTAGGTAATATCAAGTATATGTAAAGATTGAGGGCTCTCAAGGGAGTGTTATAGAAGGATCTTACTTTGTAAATACCTCATCATTCATACTAACAGTTGTTATATTACATATTTCAAAGAAAGTTTTAGAGAACACTGTAGCTAATTACAACTTTTATGTCTATCTTGGAAAAAAATTAATAAACTCCAAACTTCCACCAAATCAAAGAATATTTTTTTTAAAATGAGTCTTAAAGGTTCTGATAAAGGCCTCATTTCCAAAATATATAACTGACTCTAATTTTTAAGAAATCAAGCCATTCTCCAATTGATAAATGGTCAAAGGATATGAACAGACAATTCTCAGATAAAGAAATTGAAACTATTTCTAGTCATATGAAAAGATGCTCCAAGTCATTATTAATCAGAGAAATGCAAATTAAAACAACTCTGAGATACCACTACACACCTGTCAGATTGTCTAAGATGACAGGAAAAAATAATGATGAATGTTGGAGGGGATGCGGGAAAACTGAGACACTGATGCATTGTTGGTGGAGTTGTGAAGGAATCCAACCATTCTGGAGAGCAACCTGGAATTATGCCCCAAAAGTTATCAAACACTGTGCATACCCTTTGATCCAGCAGTGCTACTATTGGGCTTATATCCCAAAAATATTAAAGAAGGGAAAGGGACCTATATGTGCCAAAATGTTTGTGGCAGCTGTGTTTGTAGTGGCTAGAAACTGGAAAATGAATGGATGCCCATCAATTGGAGAATGATTGGGTAAATTGTGGTATATAAATGTTATGGAATATTATTGTTCTGTAAGAAATGACCAGCAGGATGAATACATAGAGGATTGGAGAGACTTACACGAACTGATGTTAAGTGAAATGAGCAGAACCAGGAGATCATTATATACTTCAACAATGATACTGTATGAGGATGTATTCTGATGGAAGTGGATTTCTTCAACAAAGAGAAGATCTAACTCAATTTCAATCGATCAATGATGGACAGAAGCAGCTACGTCCAAAGAAAGAACACTGGGAAATGAATGTAAACTATTTTCATTTTTGTTTTTCTTCCTGGGTTATTTTTACCTTCTGAATCCAATTCTTCCTGTGCAACAAGAGAATTGTTTGGTTCTGCCCACATATATTGTATTTAGGATCTATTTTAACATATTTAACATGTATAGGACTGCTTGCCATCTTGGGGGGGGGGGGGAAGGAAGGAGAGGAAAAGTTGGAACAGAAGTGAGTACAAGGGATAATGTTGTAAAAAATTACCCAGGCATGGGTTCTGTCAATAAAAAGTTATAATTATGAAAAAAAATGAGTCTTTAAGGGACAAATCAATAAAAAAAATCTTTCCACTTGCAAATATATAAATAAATGAATAAATAAGTAAATAAATGAAATGAAAATAAAACAGGCATGTGCTAGAAACAGTTTATACCTGCTCTCATAATCCAATTGTTAAATTTTTAGAGTGAGCATTTATGCCTCAGAAATAGATAAATGTTACATATCATGGTATATGAATTATTATTTTATTCATTTTCTCTTCTTTAGAAAGTGATGGAGAAATTTTTAATAATGAAGTTTAAAATTAAAAGTTGATAATAAGTACATTTTGGGGGAAACATCTAGTTCTGGGAAAACTTTTGCATATTGTTTTAAGGCATACAAAGCATTTGAATGTAAAGTAAAACATGAGGAAATAACTAGAGAGAGTTGAAATGACTTGTTCAAGAACAGAGCTAAATCTTCTGCTTCCAAATTCAGTCCTTTTCCCATGAAACCATGAGGCCACAATAGATATCTTATTTTGGTTTAATGTTCTGATACTTAGTCATTTTTCAATCATGTCTGTCTCTGACTCTATTAGGGGTTTCCTTGGCAAAGACACTAGGGTTGTCATATCCTTCTGCTCATTTTACAGATGAGGAAACAGAGACAAACAGGATTAAGTGATTATCTCAGGTTCACACAACTAGGAAGTATCTGGAGCTAGATTCAAACTCATGGAGACGACGGAGCCAAGATGGCGGAGAAGTCACACGCTACTTTCTAAGCTCTTCTCTTACCCTCTTTATCAATATTATATCCAGCCTCAAAAATAGTCGCACTGCACAATTAAAGATAAGAAGTAGAACAACCTCACCCGCAAGAAATCGCAGTCTCACCAAAAGTTGGTTCGGGCCAGGGGAGATCGGGAGACGGGGAGGAAATTAGGTTCGAGGAGAGTCCCCAAACCGAGGGTGGGCACAGATCTCAGCACAAGCGCAGCCCAACCCGCAGCAGGGCTTTCTGGGGCAGTGTATCCTGCACAGCAGGAGGAAGCAGCCCGAGCCTCAATCTGCACAGTGGGGAACTGGGCTTGGGGCCATAGAGCTTTCCAGGGCCGATTTGCATCAGGCAGAGACACTAGGCAGATTTTGTGGCAGTTCTGCCTGCAGTCAGCTGCCAATACCACAGTCCCACAGAGGCTCCGGCCTGGGGCAGTGACACCTTTCACCCCTTGTCTCAGCCGAGGGCAACGCTAACCCACTCAGCCCTACTACAGTTTGATAGCTCTGCCAGTGCTGAATCCACTTCCTGTTGGGGGAAGGGAACCTCACCCAGAGGCACCCCATACCTCAGAGCTAGAAATCGGTTTACATCTTTCCTGCTCTGCAGAGGAAGCTGGTAACCCCTCTTAGGAACCCTAAAGGCTTTAAACATGAATAAAAGATGAAAAGAACAATCGACAGCTTATGCAGAAAAGAGCAGGTCAAAACCTGAAGAGACTCAAACAGCAAAATGCATGACGCCTCCTTACATGATGTCTAAAAGAGACCATTAAAAAGTCTCAAAGAGAAGAAGATAAATGGGAAAGGAAAGAAAGCCTTAAAGAGCAACAACTTCCTGAAATACGAATTGGAAAAGAAAAATCTCAGGAAAGTAAAATTGTGAATTGAAAATAAGAATTCACTAGAAGGGATTTGAATTGAAAGACAAAGAACTAAAGAAAGAGGATCCGGAATTGGAAAAAAATCACTAAAAAAAATTAGTGAAATGGAAAAACACAGACCAAAACAATACATTCAAAAACTCATTGGACATATACAGAAAGAATAAAAAGCTATTGAAGAAAATACTTAAAATTAGAACTGAACAATTGAAACTAATGATTCATTGAGACAGCAAGAATCAGTCAAGAAAAAAAATGACAAACTGAAAACCGTTATCTACTCACAAAACACAGACTTGGAAAATAGATTAGGAGAGATAATCGAGGATTATTGACTTTCTGAAAACGATGAAAAAGAGCCCAGATACTATTTTACAAGAAATCATCAAAGAGAACTGCCCAGTGTAATAGAATCAGAAGTAAAATAGGCATTGAAAAATCTAAACCTCTGAAAGAACCCTAAAATAAAACCAAGGAATATGGGCAAAATTTCAGAACTATAAGATTAAGGAAAAATTTTAAAGGCAAAAAACCATTTAAATACGAGTGCCACAATAGATCACCCAAGATCTGGCCTCTACATTAAAAGGAAAAGAAGGGCCTTGAATACAATATTCGAAAGGCACAAGAACTTGAGATGCAGCGAATAACACCAGTAAGTTGAGCATTTTCTTCAGGGAAAGAAGATGACATTTAATGAAACAAAATTCCATTTGTTTCTGAAGAAAACCAGAACTAAACAAAAATTTGATCTCAAGAATAGAACTAAAGAGATGCAGAAAAGGTAAAATAACTCTTGAGAATTGTATTCTGTTGTGGATATACAAAAGAATACATGTAAAATTTGATTGTACTATATAACATAAAAAGGGAAGTAGATATGGAAAGGGATGATGCAGGAATAAGGTGGGAAGGAGGAAAAAAGAGGAACACATCCAAAAGAGGCTAAGGAACTATTCATATCTGAGGAATTTAGAGGGGAGGAACATTGTGTGAATCTATCATCAGGAGGTTGGCTCAAGAAAAATAATTGACATTTGTTTTAGAAAAATCTCCCTACATTAAAAACGGGAGAGGAAAAGGAAAAGAAAAGTAATAAGGGAAGAAGGAAAAAAGACCAAAGGGGAGAGGGAGGATATAAAGAGGATAAGTATCGTGATACAAGAGGGTACATAAGTTTAAAAGGGGAAGAGGTTGGGGAGGAAGAATAAAAGCACAATCTGGGAGTTATTAGGGATGGAGGGAAATACAGATTTAGTATTCTAACCGTAAATGAAATGGGATGAACTCCCCATAAAGAGGAGGCAGATAGCAGACTGGATCAAGTCAGAACCACAATATGTTGTTTAAAGAAACACATCTAAAAGCAGGGGATGTATAGAGTAAAAGGAAAAGGGCTAGAAAACTTTATGCTTAGGTGAAGTCAAAAGCAGGGGAGCCATCTTTATCTCAGATCAAAAATAAAATTGGATCTAATTAAAAAGAGATAAGGAAGGTAACAACTGCTAAAAGGTAGATTAAAACAACGAAGCAATATCAATATTAAAACATATATGCACCAAGTGGTATGCTCAACTTCCTAAGGAGAATTAAGAGAGTTGCAAGAAGAAATAGAACAACAAAACTGAATAGGGAGATCTCAACCTTGACTCAGAATTGACAAATCAAAACCACAAAACAAATAAGAAAGAAATTAAAAGAAGTAAATAGATATTAGAAAATTTAGGTAATTGGATCTTGGAGAAAATTGAATGGAGATAGAAGGGAATATACTTTCTCTCAGCAGTTCATGGAACCTATTCAAAAAAGTGACCAATATTAGGACAAGAAGACTCAAAATTAAATGCAAGAAAAAATAGTAAAGCTTTTTTCAGATCATGATGCAATAAAACTACATTCAACAAAAAAGTTAGGGAAATAGACCAAAAGTAATTGAAACTAAAAATAATCTCATCTTAAAAATGATTGTGAAGCAGCAAATTATAGATACAATTAATAATTTACCAAGATAATGACAATGATGAGACATCATACCAAAATTGTGGGATGCAGAAGCTTAATAAGAGGGAATTTTATATCCTTAGAGGCTTACTTGAATAAAAACAGAGAAAGAAAAGATTAAGAATTGGGGCAAACTAAAAAACTAAAAAGACCAAATTAAAACCCCAATCAAATACTAAATTGGAAATTCTAAAATTAAAAGGAGAAATTAAAAATATTGAAAGTAAAAAACTATTGAACTAATTAATAAAACTACGAGTTGGTTCTATGAAAAAGGCAATAAATGATGTTTGGAAACCTGATTAGAAAAAGGAGGGGAGGAAAATGAATAAAGTCTTAAAAATGGGAGAACTTTCCACCAATGAAGAGGAAAAGGAAATAATAGAATTATTTTGCTCAACTTTATGCCAATAAATTTGATAACCTAAGGAAATGGATAAATACCCAAAATACAGACTTCCCAGACTAAGAGAGGAAGAAGTAAATTGCTTGAATAGTCCCATTTCAGAAAAGAAACAGAACAGGCAATTAAACAACTCCCTAAGAAAAATCCCCAGGACAGATGGATTTACATGTGAATTTTACCAAACATTTAAAGAACAATTGGCCCTAATGCTATATAAATTATTTGATAAAATAGGAATGAAGGAGTCCACCAAATTCCTTCAAGACCAGACATGGTACTGATACCCAAACCAGGTAGGCTGAAAACAGAGAAAGAAAATTATAGACCATCTCCCAGAATATTGATGCTAAAATCTTAAATAAGATATTAAAAAAGACCCGAAAATCATCTCCAAGATAATACACTAATGATCAAGTAGGATTTATACCAGGAATGCAGGTGTGGTTCAAAGAAAACTATCAATATATTCCAGTTAATAACAAATTAACAAAACCATATGATTATCTCAATAATCAGAAAAAGCATTTGATAAAATCCAACATCCATTCCTATTAAAACACTTGAGATAGGAATAATGGACTTTTCCTTAAAATAATCAGCAGCATCTATTTAAAACCACAGTAAGCATCATATGTAAGGAGACAACTGCAACATTCCAATAAGATCTGATGAACAAGGTTGCCCATTCACCTTACTATTTAAATTGTATTAGAAAAGCTGCTATAGCAATAAGAGCTGAGAAAGAGATTAAAGGAATAAGAATAAGCAATGAAAATTACATCTTGCCGATGACTGATGGTATACTTAGAGAACCCCAGAGATTCTTAAAAAGATAGAAATAATCCAAATTCTTTACAAAGTTGTTGGTTTAAAATAAACCACATAAGTATCAGCATTCTTATATATCACTAAATAAATAACAGTCGAGTTACAAAGAGAAATTCCATTTAAAGTAACTACTGATAATATAAAAATATTTAGGAATCTATCTTGCCAAGGAAATTCAGAAACTTATGAGAAAATAAGACCACTTTTCCACAAATTAAATTCTGTCTAACAATTGAAAATATAATGCTCTTGGATGGGCAGGCAAAATAATAAAGATGGACATATTACCTAAACTAATCTATTTATTTAGCATACCAATCAACCCAAAAATATTTTAAGACCTAGAAAAATAAAACAAAGTTCATATGGAAAAACAAAAGGCAAGAAATTTCAAGGAATTAATGAAAAAATCAAAGATTGGCTTACTGTACCAGATCTAAAATTATATTATAGGCAGCAGTTACCAAAACTATTTGGTATTGGCAAGGAAAGATTAGCGATCAGTGGAATAGATTAGTTCAAGGGATAAAACAGTCAACAAATATCAACCTGTCTTTGACAAAACCCAAAGATCCCAGCTTTGGATAAGAAACTTACTGTTTGATAAAAATTGCTGGGAAAATTGAAACAATATGGCAGAAACTAGGCATTGATCCATACTTAACGCCGACACCAAGATAAGGTCAAAAGGGTTCTGACCAGGCATAAAGAATGGGAAATTATTAATAAATTAGGAGGAACATAGGAGGTTACCTCTCAGACCTTGTGGAAGGGAAGGTCTTATGACCAAAGCAGAACTAGAGATCATTATGATCACAAAATAGAAAATTTCGATTATACAATCTGAAAAGTTTTTTAAAACAAAACTAATGCAGACAAGATTGAAGGAAGCATAATGGGAAAATATTTTACATCAAGGTTCTGATAAGGCCTCATTTCCAAAATATATAGAGAATTACTTAATTATAAAAATCAGATTCTCCAATTGAAATGGTCAAAGGATATGAACAGACAATTTAGATGAGAAGAAATTGAAACTATTTCTAAATAGAAAAGATGCCCAAGTCATTATAATCAGAGAATGCAAATTAAGACAACCTAAGATACACCACACACCTGTCAGATTGGCTAAGATGACAGAAATAATATGGATTGTTGGAGGGATGTGGGAAAACTGGGACATTGATTCATTGTTGTGGAGTTTGAACGAATCCAACCATTTTGGAGAACTTGATCTATGTCAAAAAGTTATCAAATCAGTATACCCTTTGATCAGAGTGTTACTACTGGATTATATCCCAAGAGATTATAAAGAAGGAAAGGGACCGTATGTCACGAATTTTGGCCTTTGTGTGGCTAGAAACTGAAAGGAATGGATGTCCATCAGTTGAGAATGGCTGAATAAATGTGTATATGAAAATATGGAAATTACCTTTGTAAGAAATGACCAACAGGATGATTTCAGAAACCTGGAGAGACTTACACGAACTGATGCTGGAGTGAAATGAGCAGGACCAGGAGATCATTATATACTTCCAAATCTAGATGATGACCAGTTCATTGGATCAGGCCATCCGAGCAACGAGATCAACCAAATATTCTAATGGAGCAGTAATGAACTGAACTATATACCAGAAAAGAACTCTGGGAGATGACTAAAACCATTATGAATTCCAAATCCCATATTTATGACACCTGATTTTTGATTTCTTCACAAGCTAATTGTACAATAATTCAGAGTCTGATTCTTTTGTACAGCAAAATAAGTTTGGTCATGTATACTTATTGTGTATCTAAGTTATATTTTAATATATTTTAACATCTACTGGTCATCCGACATTTAGGGAGGGGTGGGGGTAAAGAAAAATTGGAACAAGAGGTTTGGCAATTGTTAATGCTGTAAAGTTACCCATGTATATATCCTGTAAATAAAAGGCTATTAAATAAAAAAAAAAAAAAAAAAAAAAAAACCAAACTCATGGAGATGGCTCTTTCTGATTTCAGGTTCAGCACAATATCCACTGAGCCCTTTAGTTGTCTTCTAGTTAAGGAGTAATAACTAAAATGTGTTGTTTTGAGAACATCAAATGTTCTTAAATGTTTCTCCTTATCATTATTGACTGCATCTGTCTTGAGTTTGAGAGGTATTCATTTAAAAAATATTATACCAAAAAACCTAAAATCACAAATCCTTATTCTGTATGCTCTGAGACTATATACAATTGTCTCTTCCTATCCCTGGATTTCAGAGAAATCTGTTGAAAAGGAGATGAGGAGATTTGAAATTATGAGATGTGAAAAGATAAATGACAAGGAGTATGAGAGTATATCCTCCATCTCAGAAATACTAAATAGGATATGTGCATTATATGGAAAATGTATTACATGAACTCTAGGAGTACAGAGAAGAAGCTTGGGACAATGCCCCTTTTAACCCAGGAGAAGAGGTAGACCATAAAAGTACAAAAAAAAAAACCAGGAGGAAATATCAAAAGAAAAGGAATGAAAATGAGCAAGAAACAGAAAGAACCTTGACCATAGAAGGCTATTATGATGACCAAAACACCAACTCAGATGAGGACAAAATATTCACAAAGAAAAATTCAAAGAATGATATGAAATGGTCTTAAGCCAACGAGGCTTCATGGAAGTACTCATAAAAATCTTTAAAAGGCAAATAAGAGAGCTAGAAGAAAAAATAATAAGAGAAATGAAAAGTATGCAAGAGAGTCAACAGCTTGTAAAAGGAAGGCAATTCCTTAAAAAAAAATACAATTGGCCAAACACCAAAAAAAAAAAAAAGAAACAAATTTCACTAAAGAAAATGTTACTTTAAAAAGAAGAATTAATCATATAATATGGAAAAAGAAATGCAAAAGTTAGCTGAAGAAAATCATACATTAAGAACTAGAATGGGACAAATGTAAGCTTATGACTGAGAAATGGAGAATCAGTCAAACAAAGTAAAAAGAATATAAAAATGGAAGAAAATGTGAAATACATCATTAGAAAAAGAGCTGAACTGGAAAATAGATCCAAAAGACACAATTTAAAAATTATTGGTATATTTAAAGGCCATTATCACAAAAAGAGCCTAGATAGCATTCTTCAAGAGATCATAAAGGAAAACTGCCCCAATATTTTAGAAACAGAGAGGGAAATAGTGATTGAAAAAATCCAACAAATCACCTTTGGAAAGAAATACCATAAGGCAAACCCCAAGAAACATTGTTGCAAAACTCCAAAACCATAATTTCTAGGAAAAAAATATTGCAAGCAGACAGACAAAAACAATTTAAATATCAAGAACCAACAATCAAGATTATCCAGGATCTGGCTGCTTCTACAATAAAGGTTTAGAGGACCTGAAATACCATATTCCAAAAGGCAAAGGACTTGGGGCTACAGCCAGTGAGACTGAGTATCATCTTTCAGTTGATGTGATGCATCTTCAATGAAGCAAGAGACTTTTAATAATTTCTATTGAAAAAATTAGAACTAAACATAAAATTTAATCTACAAACATAGGACTCAAGGGAAGCATAGAAAGGTAAACAGGGGAAATATATATATTATTTAAAGTTTAAACTGTTTATATCCCTAGATGGGAAAATGAAATCTATAACTCTTGAGAACTGTATCTGTTACTGGGGCAGGCAGAAGTGGTCATCACATGGACAGAAGGTGTGGTTGTAAATGGACTCTGATGTGATGATATCAAAGAAAAATATATCAACTGATGGGAAAAGTTCTGTGGAAGAGGAAAGGGGAGATATAATGGAACAAATTAAATCACATAAAGATGCACAAAAGACTTATAAATAAGGGGGAAAAGGGAAGGGGCTGTGCATTGTCTGAAACTTGATCTCATCAGTTTGGGCTCTAAGAGAATAACTTAATCATTCAGTTGAGTATGGAAATTTATTTAGCTCTATCAAGAAGAAGAGAAAGAGGAAAGAAAAGGGAGGGTTGGATAGAAGAGAGGACAGAATCTCTAGGGGACAAAAGGTAAGAGAATTAGGGAGGATGATAGAAGATAAGTTAATGGGTAGAATGGGTAAAAAAAAACTGCTGAGAACATTTTAGAAAGTGAGAAAAAAAGTATATATGTATATATATATATATATATATATATATATATATATATATGGAAGAAAATAGGATAGAGGGAAATACAGATCTGGTAATCATATCTATGAATGTGAATGAGATGAACTTTTCCATAAAATGGAAGTTAATAGCAAAATGGATTTAAAAAAAAAAAACAGGGCATCCCCCTGTACTTTCCATTCTCTCCTTTTCTTACTATATTGTTTGGGTAATGATTGGGTCAGATTGAATGTAAATTGAGGTCATTTTTGCTTTGGCCAGAAACCCTGAGGGTCTTCCCCTCCCATATTTATTTATTTATTTAGATTTATTTTTGTTTTTTTTTGGCGGGGGAGCTAGGTGAAAGAGGAGATTCTTTGTCTCAATTGCTACTTAACTTTAAACACAGAAAGGGTTCAGCCTCAGTCAAAATGAGACCTGTTGAAGACTCTAGCTTAAAAAGGCCAAGGTCTCCCATTTCATCCATGGCCGTCTCCAGTCTTTCTGATCTATATCTTACTATTGGATTCAGATGGCTCTGGAGAGGAAAGTGAGGAAGGTGACTTTGCACACCTTTCCCTCACTTAAATCCAATTCACTTGAGTATCATGGCATCACTTCCCTTATATCATGGTCTTCTTCATGAACAGTGGACCAACAACAACAATCCTATATTAACTTGCTGTTAAACCAATTCAACTCTATACTTCTACACTGTCCTCCTCACTTGAATCTCTAACCCCTGTTTTATATGGCTGATTACACTTAGCCAAGATGCAGTTTTGAATCATTCTCTTCATTTATTGCCTGTGCTCCTACAAATGTGTTGCTGAATTAATGTGGAGAAAATTCTGATTAGGTCCACTGAAAATTTACTTTACATTATCTCCCTTGGACCATAACTGTTGCTAGGCAATTCTAGTATAATCTCCTTATCAACTCATGATCCCCCTCTCCACAGTAGCTCTTTCAAATCTTTTCATCCGTCTTCAAATCTCTCATGGCTTCTCCCAACTTCCCTGTTATCTTGTATTTTATGAGGGGAAAAAAATCGAGGCCCATTTCCATGGAATTATCTCTTCTCCCCTTTTGCTCATTTCCTACCACACAGGTGTTTTCTGCCATTCTCTCCTTCATCTGTTTCACATGATGAATTGTTCTAATTCCTTAACAAAGCTCTACTTGTCCAGCTGAATCTATTTCATCCTATCTCCTCCAACAGATGGTCTCTGTTCATCTCCACTCAAACTTATTTTCTTTTTGTCCTTCACAACTTACATTTCCTACTGTGTACAAGCATGCCTTATCTCTTCCCTAACTTGAGAAAACCCATAATTTGATCCTCTCATCTCTGCTTTCATCCTATGTTTTTTCAGTCTTTGCAACTAAACTTCTGTCTATAATAGGTTCTTCCATTTTCTTTCCTTTCCTCTCACTCTCTTCTTAACCCTTACAATTTGCATCTGATTTTATCATTCCACCAAAACACCTTTTTCCAAAATTAATAATGATCTCTTGGTTTGCCAAATCTGGTGCTTTTCTCAATCCTCATTCTCCTTGACCCCTCTGTAGTTTTTCACACTCTTGATCACTCTTTCCTTGATATTTTCTTCTCTCTATAGCTTCAGAACACTATTATCTCCTAGTTCTCCTCATACTTGTCCTATCTGATCATACCTTTGCTAGTTCTTCCTGTACATCTAACTATAGGTCTTGATTTTGGTCTTGAGTCCTCTTCTCTTCTTTTGCTTTATTAAGTAATCAAGTTAAGTCACTTGGAGATCTCATAAGTTCTTATGGAATTAATTACCATCTCTATGCTTTTATTCTCAAAGGTATAATTACTGAAAAATGTACATTTTTTTCAGCTCCAGTCTCTCTGCTACCTTCCAATCTTGCATTTCCAATTGCCTTTCAGATGTTATAGACTGGATGTCTAGTAAATATCTTAAACTCAGTATGTCTCAAACAGAATTCTTTATCTTTCTCTCTAAACCATTCCTCTCTCCTACCTTCTCAATACAGAGGGCAATACAATCTTCCTTATCCTTCAGGGTCACAATCTAGGATTCAAACTGGAGTCTTCACTATTTTTTACCTCTCCTATCCAAACTGTTGCTTTTCAATGTATGGAATATGCCTTTTCTACCCTCTGATAATACCATCATTCTATTACAGGCTCTCATTATTTCACATTTGAACTATTGCAATAACATACTTATGGTTTGCCTGTTTCAAGCATCTCATCATTCCAGTCAATCCTCCATTCAATCACTATAGGACTTTTCAAAAATTTACTTGTCTGATTAATTCTTTTCTATTCTATACATGATATATGGCAGAAAGCCTGCTGATCCCCTCTTTATTTTGGAAGGTAAGTTCTATATGTACTTATTCCCTTTCCCACCCCAAGAGTCATTATCTAATATTTGGTGTTCCTTGGGGAGGAAGTTTAGGAATAATCCCATTGCTTTATATTTCATTGTTAGATATTTTGCTACAATACTAGAGTCAATATTTATTTTACTTATGTTGAACTGCTCA
The DNA here is from genome assembly GCF_902635505.1 of Sarcophilus harrisii. Lineage (NCBI taxonomy): Eukaryota > Metazoa > Chordata > Mammalia > Dasyuromorphia > Dasyuridae > Sarcophilus > Sarcophilus harrisii. The sequence continues at coordinate 567,087,885 of NC_045426.1, read as the reverse complement.
TTGGTGGGGTATCTTACTGCCATGAAAATACACATAATTTTCAGATTGGATGAAACTGCTTAGATGCATATGGAGACAAAGGGGACTCACCCAAATCAATATTGCATCCTTATTTATCTTTTGAATCATTGAATAAACCTCTCATTTAAATATTTTATGATATTATTGCATTTTAATCCAAATCTATATAATATATATTATATAGATATGACATATCTATATAATATATAATCTTATATTACTGATGTAGCCTGAGTTAGGCCTAATCCAGAATATATACTCTAAATTGATGGGAATAGATTGTAAAGAGATACTTGTTTACCTCATAGATGAAATGAGAAAAGAGTAATATATATATATATCTATAAAGAACCTCAAATGACTGAAACTACTTTCTAATTGTGATAGGGACTAAGCTTCCACTGTCCCTGAATTATTGACCCAATCAGTACTTAAAAATGTTGACAAAATGAGTGTATTGTTTCAAGGGCTGAGTAATTTCCTGAGTAATGCTAATAGTTTTAGAAAAGCCAAATTGTCAGTACAGTGAAAAATGAAATTAATTGTCTTTGTATATTCAGTAATTAAAGAAAGATATGATTTACTTTTTGATTTTTAAGAATGAAGCTTTTCAGAAAGAATGGCAACTCACAGACTTACTAGCAGCATAAGTAAAAGGGACAAAGCTGATGAGTCCCAATTTGTTACCAATTTGAAGAATTTGGATGAAGGGGAGGAAGAATCTTCATTCCAGCAGCCAGAGAAAAGGACATTCCTTTGATAGAACCTCTAAAAAGGAAAAAAATATATATATATATCATTTTCTTGCTGGGTCCCCCAAAGATGGGTGCTTCCTTTTGGCAAGGTAAAGAGCACTAAATATTCAGTGATATGGAATGAATCTTGGTATTGATTCTGGAACAGATTGTATAAATAAAGTTTATGACCTCTAAGTTATTTTGCTACAGATGATCTTGACACATGAAGGGAATAGGTGCATGTGCCAGAAGTGTCATTATGTCTGATGCATCTCAGATATTCCCAGTGTTATTCTTGGTCATTGCCACTGCTTTATCTTGGAGTATCAGGTGTAAATTTTGCCTGATATCACTCCTTTCGACATTATCTACTACATCAAAACTAGTTATTATTAAATGGATGCTAAGGATGCTAAACATTAGTAAAGAATTCTATCCATAAGAGATAAGTAATTGTACAACTGTAATATGTTTGAGGATGAAGATCTTGTCATGTAGGTGGAAGACTAAAAAGACTTATGGGGATGTATATTATAAGTTTAAAATGGCAATGTCAACAAAAGCAGTAGACATTCTTCCCACCCTATTTTTTGTTCTTGGTTTCTGGATTTTTGTCCAGTGACACCCTGGTAGAAGAACAAATGGGCAATTGAATTATGAGTAAGTCTGTGACCAATGCATGCAAATTAATGGGGAAGAAAGCTAGGAAATCTGTTGATTGTACCTCGTGATTCTACCAAAAATTCACATGATGGACTGAAACTTGGTGAGTATAATCAAATCCTGATTTTTTCTGTAACAGAGAACACAGTATTGAGAAGGTAATTTGATGCTCCAGTTTAGCCATTAGAGCTCTAAACCACCTCCTCCATATGAACATACACACATACACACCTCCTTGGTCAAAATAAATTGAACTTATTTATTTTGCTCCACTTTTAAAAAAGATATCGGCAAGAATGTCAGAGAAATGTAAATGACAAATCTATTTTATGCTTTTGATCAGCACATATGATGGCACCATTTAAGTTATGAGAACCTGGGATGTAATCCAGGTGCCCTCCAGGTTTGTTCTAACCATGGCTACTTATATTGCTGAACAGCTGTAACCATCACAAAAGCATGATTGACCAAGAGCTGGCAGCAACCTGAGAGGTTATCTAGTTCAAATCTATCATTATAAATATGAAAAAATCTGAAAACCAAGAAAATGAAATGACTTGGCAAATGCAGAGAGGCACCAAAGTGTCAAAGGCATATTTTGAATGAAGGCATTACAGTTTGAGAGCAAGAGTTTTTTTCTTTCTTTTTTCCTCATTTAATAGTTTTTAAGATCGTTTCTAACATTCATTTTTGTAAGATTTTGAGTTTCAAGTTTTTCTCTTTCTCCCTTCTCTCTCCCTACCCAAGATAGCAAGCAATCTGATTTATTATACATGTACAATCATTTTAAATATATTTCCATATTAGTTAAGTAAAAATATCAGAATAAAAGGGAAAAAAAATGAAAGGAAAAAAAGTGAAAATAGTATGCTTCTCCATATCCAATCCCTATAGTTCTCTCTCTGGATGTAGATGTCATTTTTCATCCCAAATCCATTGGAATTACCTTGGATCACTCTAGTGATGAGAAGAACTAAGTCTATCACAGTTGATTGTCTCACAAAATTGTTATTACTGTGTACAATGTTCTCCTAGTTCTGCTCATTACTCAAGTGCTTTTTTCATTGTAAGAAACACTCCCCTTCCCTTAGGCTTCTGATTAGTCATCAGGTTTAGGAAGTGGAATTTCTTGTCAATTATAAAAAATAAAAAATTGAACATGGAGTGGATAGAGACTGGTTTGAAGTTTAAAGTATGCCTCTGACGAATATTGACTCTGTGATATTGTGAAAATTTTTATTTCTCAGTAAGAGTTCTTCCCCAGAGGGTCAACTCTCTAAGATTATAACTTGTAGGGGATACAGACTTATAGCCAGAGTTACCTCATTTAAAATTTTCATAAACCAATAAAATCAAAGTCCACTTTATAATCTATAAAAAGTCCCCAAACTAGACCAATAAGTCAATATGATTTTGAATGATTTCTTCCTCTTTTCTATTGTGTTTCTATTGTAAATCTCATCTCCTTCCATGATTTCAATTATAAATTTGATGCAGATTACTCAAATTGAGGTTTCTATTCATGATCTCTACTATAAATTTTAAATCCCACAATTTCAAAATGCTACTGACATCCTTCTGAATACAACACTTAACTGGGCTTATCTGATAAAAAGGGGGAAATAGATAAGATAAGATCAGTCCTGTCATTCAAGTCCCAGTCCTAAATTGGGCCCTGGGCTGAAGCCAAACAAAAGTTTAATTACATCAAGTAGGAAGAGGCTCAATCAGATTTGCATTCCTATATTAGAAGTATAACCATCACAAAAAGAGGTGGAGTGGGAAATGAGAAACTGGGAGGTAACTGGGGGGAAAAAAGTTTAAGCCACCAATTTCAAGAAGAAAATTAATTTAAAAATCTAGTGCACAAGCAGGTAAGTCAATAGAGGACTCTAAAATTAAATGATATAATATTAAATATCAAAAAGACCATAAGTTTTTCTAAATAAATATTACAAAAGATATTACAACAATAACCGAGGAAGCACAAACCTATGTGTAATCTTAATGATAGGACAAAATTTTTCAAAAAGGAAATGGGAAAGAGAAAAATAACAAATTATAGTAAAATATATGTCAGAATTTATTGAATGCAAAGGGTAAATAATAAACAAATAGAAAATCTTGAATCTACAATGAGAATTTCTTCAAAGAAATGAGAGAACATAATTTTAATGCAAATATACTGAGGTGAAAGACAATCTGGAAGAAGAGGACCAAAAGTCAATAATGCTAAAAGAAAACATCGTCTCTAAAGAAGCAGCAATAATTACTCTGCAAGAGAGAATTAACAGACAACTTAAGGATCATAAGTCTCCCAGAAAAAAATGACAAACTGAAAAAGCCTGAATATAATACCACAGGACAAATGAAAGAATATGTTATAATGTTTGAATGCAGAAAATAATTTAGTAATTTAAATGACTATCAACCAAAATTTTCAAATGGAAAGGAGAAAAGTCTTCAACCATAAAAGAAAGGAAATGTGAATATTTAAGGCTATTCAGTATCTATTAGAAGGTACAGAAGAGAATATTATATTATTAAAAGTAAGAGTTTGAAATGCAATTCACAATAATTAAACACCCCTTGAGTTTAGTCATCAATGAAAAAAAGATAAACTTTCAATGAAAGGCATACATTTGAGATAACTTCAAAAACTAAAAGAATAAGAAACAATGATAAGTATAATACTCAACTAGCAAATACTCCAAAACATAGGATCATAAGATTAAATAGATTTTCTGACCAAAGAAACAATTAAGAGAAAAAAAATTTTTTTTATCTCTAAAGAATAAGTTTTAGGGAGAAAAGTAAACGTCTGAACTATGAAGTTAATAAATAGATATCATTTAAATTTTTATATATATAAAGTTATAAATGGAAAAATAGAATTTAAAGAAATAAGATGACTAATGGCAAAGGAACAATTGAAATACCATGGATTAAACCTCATAATTTCCTAAAAGTGAATCAATGCTTTTGGTGGTACAAAATTGCAGAATAGAAGGGCACAGGAGTTGTAAGCGTGGAAGAAGATGGTAATGATCAGTGTACCCTAATCAAGTCCATGATGGACAAATGAGAAATAACTTTTACTATTTTTCAGAAAGAAAACAGAATAGAGAAAAATGACAGTGATGAAAGAAGAGATTAAAACAAGGAGAAAAAGAGATGAAATCAAATTAAATTGGGAAGGGGGTCCCACTGAAGTATACCCTCATGATGGAGCACGTATATGTCTATAATTAGAACTGGAAACTTCTACAACAGAGTCTATTCTGGGAGAAATTGGCATACAAGAAGACCACTTTTTTGATAGTGAAGTTTGCCCATGAATAACATTCCACCTCAAACAAAACAAAACGAAACAAACAAAAAAAAAGAAAATGAAAACTCTCAAAGGGATCTGGCATCAGGAAAAGTAGAAGAACATGGATTAGAAATAAGATTGCTACATGGTAGATGCTTAAAATATTTATTAAATTTGAATTCAAGTACTGGGTTAATGAATATTGAATATTTCAAACTCCTGTAACTTTTGTGGTGCGGGCCCTTCCAAAGTGTTTGAAGGAGAAATTCCTTTGCTCTAAAAGTAATTTAGACTTGTGTAAAGCAAACCCCTGGTATTAACTTGTGCATCCTTGGGAGATTCCCAGGGCCAGAGAGTAGATGTGAAGACTTAATAACAGCTTGGATCAGATAAATTTTCAGTTTCTTTGTATCTTAAGTAAGTATCAAAAAAATCTGTCCATATTTCTTTCACCAATGCATGATAAAATTCTTCTGTAATTCTGGATGATATTTGAAATTTTCTGTGCCAAAAATGGTCTCATAATGAATGGGTCCTATAATTAAAAGAGCCAACCCCTAGCAGACATTGAAAGCTCAAAATAACATCACTGTGAGGTGGAACCTTTCTAATTGAAGAGCTGTTGACACAACTTAAGCCTAAATTGCCCTTTTATTACTAACTTCCTCCCAGGGTGGTTGTGTGGGTAAGCATTTTGTAAACCTCAAAATGTTCTATAAAAGCAAGATGTAATCATGATTCTTAGAAACTTAGATTTAGTTCTTTAAGGGACTTCAGATATCATCTGGTCCAATAATTTCATGTTACAGATGAGGAAACTAAAACCTAGAGAAGGTAACTGATATGTTTCAGTTCACATAGGGAGCTAACATCAGAGCCAATTTAGATCTTCTCATTCCCTAAATTCTAAAGTGTATTCCACTTTATTATACTGTCTTTCTTTGATTAATTTTGTCCTTGTATCTGAAGATGATGACGCTGAGAAAAACAAATCTTAAGAATCTCAGGTTTATTTTGCCACAGTTTTATGCCTCATGCCTCATTATAGTCAAATCTATTGCTATTTATTATACATATAAAAAGTAATGACATTTCTCGAGTTTTGGACTTCTCAGTTTGTGGCAAAAAAGCAAAGTAATAATCCCTTTTATTTTTGTGTAACAAGCAATTTCTGAAATTCTAGGACATGACTGGCCAGAAGAGAGCTACAGAAAAATGCAAGACAGAGACTCCTTGGGAAGCAATGTCCATTCACTCTATTAATCCTGTCCTAAATAGTATTTAGCACATGCCAGAATCACTGGAACAATGCTACTTATGTGGATGCCTATGAGAGGAGCAGGTGGTTGGCTGAGGAATCTGGGAGCTCATAAAGCTCCAATTATTCCATTGCCCTGTTGTATACTGCTGTCCTGCTGTCTCAATTGCACTGAATAAATCCCACTGTAATTGACATACATATGAATATCCAAAGATGCTTTAGAAGCACTATTAAGATAGAATTTAAATGAAATGCTACAGATTGCCTGTCTTTGCTTGACCACTCTAATCACGTGATGGTGGCATTTTGAGATTTAGGATATAATCGCTAGCAGCACACATTTGGTTGACCAATGTGCACTTTGATTATTGAAGGGTTTTTCCAGGTCACTGGACATAGTTATTCATCAGGGAAGAGATATTAAGAAGGCAACTGTTAAATAGCTATCATTTCCAATCAAAGCATTTGCCCTTTTCATCTGGTTTTCTGTCAGAAGCCAATTTACAAACATAATTATGTTTGCGTATGGTTTGTGCACAAATCTGTATTTTTTTTTTTTTATTTCTCCCTCATGATTTGGTCACATTGATCACAGATTTGTTTGTTTTTGCCCTTTCCTAACAAATTTGTTTCTTCTTAATCTACCTCCACTGAGAATAATGCCTGACTTTGACAATGACACTCTCTTAAGTTTTTTAATTCCTATATCTCTCTTCTCTTTCAACTGTCAAATACCTAGAATAAATTGTCTATGCTTCTTGCCTCCATTTTCTTATCAGAAAGAAAGACTTTGCCTTTCAATCCCATCACTTACACCCTTGCCAAGATCTTTTAAATGATAACTTGAATAGCTTTGTCTCTGTCTACCTCATCTTTCTCTTCTCTTCAGTTTTTTATTCTATTGGACCATTTTCCTCCCTAGACTAGCTCTCTTTTCTTTTGCTTTTATGACACTGCTCTTTCTTTTCTGTCTTTCTTTTATTAATTTGTCTTTCTGTTTTTTCCCTCTTTGTCTCTGTTTCTCTTTCTCTCTCTGTCTCTGTCTCTATGTGTGTGTATCTGTTTTTCTGTCTCCTCCAGTGTTTGTCTCCACCTTTCTTTCTTTCTTTGTTTCTGTCTCTGTGTTTCTCAATGTTTTTTTTTTCCTCTGAGTGTCTTTCTTTTGTCTCTCTGTATCTCTATGCCTCTCTCAGTCTCTACCTTTCTTTTTCTGTCTGTCTCTCTGTCTCTGTCTTACTCCATGTTTGTCTTTGCCTGTCTCTATCTCTCTTTGTCTTTGTCTCTCTCTCTCTGTTTCTCTCCCTCTCTCTCTGTCTCTCTTTCTCTATGTGTATATGTGTGTTTATCTGTCTGTCTTTATATCTCCTCTGGTGTTTGCCTCTGTCTTTCTGTCTCTTTTTTGTCTGTCTGTCTGTCTGTCTCTCTCTCTCTCTCTCTCTCTCTCTCTCTCTCTTTCCTCCCTTTCTTATTTCCAATTGCCTCCTGCTGTCACTGTCTCAATTGAATCCTTTCTCTACCATCAGAACCTCCAAACACTAATATAAGAAGTTTTATGAAAAAAAAAATATGGAATGAATTTTTAGAACTCACTAAATATGTAGGTTCCTAAATAGAAGATAAGAGTCTGTGAACAATAAATAGGAAGAGCTTGGATGGAGCTGACTTCAGGGACAGATTCCCAGCTTGTGTTCATCTGTGTGGTAGTTCCTTACCTAAAATCTCTTTCCTAACTCTGGATGAATGTTTTATTTTTCTCTGTTAGACTGTTTGAAATTTCATCAATTAATTGTTTTGGTTAACAATGATAATTTTCAATAAATGTTATGGTGGCTATCAGTCATTCATATATTAAAGTGAATTTTATTTCCTGCAAAATAAAATCAATTCCTGAAACTCACATTTCTTCAGTGATCCCAGTACCTTGGGACCCTCTCTTATTTCTGACAGGGGAAGTTGATGGTTGGATATCAAAGAACTCTTTCCAGATTCCCTGAGGGGGTGCAGGGCAAATATCTCATAATTTCCTACTTGATGACAAGACTTTATCATGCCCCTGGGAAACCCTCATCAAATTCCATTTTCAATTTCTTTTTAATATGTTGTCTTCTCTCATTAGATTGTAAGCTCTTTTTGCCTTTTTTGGTATTTTCAGTACAATGCTTGGCAAAGTAGGTACTTAATAAATGTACAGTGACTAATTGAATTTGTTCAATTAAATTCTATTCTTGTTAACACTTAGTTGAAATTAGATACATTGATACAAAGAATAATTTGTTAGAATAAAAATAGATAGGGATTTTTGAAACCTAAAGTTCTTTGGGGCACTATAGTGGAGTATAGTTGTGCATAAAAAACACAGAGAAAGAAGTGAGGGTTTGGGAGGTTATAGAAAAGGAAGCATGAGAATTCCAAAGAATTTTTTAAAATATTGCACAGAAGTTGATGGAAAGGAAATGAAAAGAAAATTTGTCTTTTTTTCCCTATATTGCACCATGTTCCCCTTCCTTCTCACTTTCCAGAATTTAGTCAAATGCTATTATCATTCAACTTAAAGTATTCAAGTTTTCTGAATCTTCCTATCCAAATAAAACATATGGTACATGATACAGGATTTCTTTCTAGCAAACCTTCATTAAAAGTATACTTTCTTTTATTGAAATTGTCTCTGGAAAAGAAAATCCAGTTCTATAGTTATGTAATAATAATTGCACTTTTAAATTTGCAAAATGCCTTATATACATAATCTCATCTGATCTTCACAATAGTCCTGTGATTTAGATGCTATTATTATCCCTATTTTTCAGATAAGAAAACTGAGCCTCAGAGAAGTCCAATGACATTTCAGAATCACATCATTATTAAATGTTTGAAGATATATTTGAACATAGGCCTTGCACTGAAACTCTACTATACTTCTAGTTCAGTTACATTAGAGATGAGATAGACTGTGAGATAGCTTAACTTCCCCTTTGGAATGTTGTTTCTTAGGGGAAATGTTCTGAGATCTGAATTCCTCAATGAATATTTAGAACATATGATGCTTGCATAATAGTAATAAAGATATGACTACAACTACTATGGGAAGCTAGATGGTATAGTACATAGAACAAGGGGCCTGGAATCAGAAAGGCTCATGATAACTTCAAATTCAGCCTTAGAGATTTATTAGTTATGTCACCTACAAAAGTCACTAACTCTGTTGCCTCAATTCCTTCATCTGTAAAATGAGCTGGAGAAGGAAATGACAAATCACCCTGGTGTTTTTTTCCAGAAAAACAACAAACAAATAACAAGAACAATAAAAAACCCAGGGTCACAAATAATAGGACTGAATTTATTGAACAATGACCACAACAATGCTATTATTACTATATCTATTACCAGCTGTCATTTATAAAACACTTTAAGGTCTTCATAGCATTTTATATGCTATTTCATTTGCTCCTTACAACCACCTTAGGAATTTTTCTTATTCCCCTTTTAGAGTTGTAGAAAATGAGGCAAATTGAAGTTAAGTGATTTCCATAGATTTAAATACTTTTGAAGTGTATGACCAGATTTGATGTCAGTTCTTCCTGATTCTAAGAACAATACTTTTACAATTGCATCACCATTTGTGTGTAGGAACCTGCATGGAATAATTCTGACAAAATCGGCATTTCATTGAACTGAAATTATACATGGTAAGAGAATATGACCATTACTAAATAATAATAAAAATGTAAAAGCATTTTTGCCTGGAATAGGAAAGATTAGCTTTTAGAAGAGAGTTTTGAATGCTATATTAAGTGTTAAAAGTCTGTGTATTGAATGTACTGTTGAAAATGACACCAAGAGTCACTGAGATGTCATGGGGAGTCTGTGTCAAAGCCTAACCAACTTATATCAGCTGAGCTTAAATAATTAAAAGGAATGTTTAATTCTTAAACAGGAAACTCACTGTTAAACCAGTATCCCTATGAATTAGAAACTGACATAAATGCTCTTCACATCTTTTCCTCTGTAGACACCATGCACATAGTCATGAATGTCAGAGAAAAAATTGCTTCCATAGCATGGAAAAAATGAATTAGATAATTAACAATACATTAGAAACTGCTGAGTATTCATTTCTTCTTCTATAAAAGGTGGATATAATGTTAAAAGGCTCTGTTTGGTCAGTCAGTGAACCTTTATTAAGCACCTATCATGTATTAGCCTGTTGTTTGACCTTTGTTCTCAAAGGGAACCATAATATCAGGGAGACGATGCCATGATATGTGAGTTAGATTTAAATAAGAGTGGGCTACGTCTCATTTTCCTATCCAGACCATTTGGGTCCAATGCCAAATATAGATAAGGAGTAGAGATGGTCCTGCACACAGTGGGAAACCTTTTTAAGCTAAGGCCTTTAGCAGATCAGTTTGGCTGAGGCAACACTCATTCAATGATTAAAGCTAGGTAAAAATTGAGACAAAGACTGGGCTAGACACACCCACCCACAAATTTACTCCCAGTTTCTGGCCTAAAAAGAAACAACTGTTGCTAAGTACTAAGGATATAAAAAAAGGCAAATGATGGTCCCTGATCTCAAGGAGCTTGAACTTCAGTGGTGGAAAGAGCAAACAAATATACAAACAAGCTACAGAGAAGATAAATTGGGAAAAAATAAATAAAAAAGGAAAGCCATAGAAATAAGGTTTGGAAAAGCTTACTGTAGAAGATAGGTTTTTAGTTGGGATTTGAAGGTAGACAGAAAAGGAGAAAACGAGGAGAGGGACTATTCTGGTTAGAGGGGACAGACAGAGAAAATATCCAGAACGAAAAGATGTCTTATTAGTGAAATAATAAGGAGGCCGATGTCACTATATTGAAGAGCACATGGTCAGCAGTAAGATGTAAGACTGGAAAGGTAGGGAATGGGACTAAAATATAAGGTATAAAGGTATAAGGTAAAAAGAAGTTTGAATGTAAAATCAGAGATTTTGTATTTGATGTTGGAGGTGATGGGGAGGCAGTGATGTTTATTCAGTAGAGACCTAAGCTTTAGCAAAAGCACTTTGAAGGCTGAGTAGAGAGGATGCATTGGAGTGAGAAGAAACTTCAGGGCAGTCCTGTCATTAGGCTATTCAGGTGTTGAAAGTGATAGCTAGGTGGAAACCTAAAGACCTGGCTGGATAATGTTGCTTTCTGACAATCATAGAGAACTTGAGATCATCAATAGGATTTAGGGAAAATATAATGAATTATATTTTGGACAATTTGAATTTAAATGCTTACTTGACATTCAAATTAAATCTTCTGTTAAGATGGAGATGAAAGCTTGACAGCAGAGAGGTTAGAACAAGTTAGATAGATTTGGGAATCATCAACCTAGAAATGTAATTATACCTATAGAGTCTAATATGATTTCTGAGCAAAGTGGAATAGATAGAAGAGCTGGGATAGAATGCTCTGGAATATCTATGATCAGCATTCTAGCATCCTAATTATGGAATAATTAGTATTTTGAAACTACATGTTTCAGAAAAGGCATCAGCTTGCCCTAATAGGGGGACTTTTCTCACCTGGAAGTTCCCTATATTAGTGAAATCACAGATCTATCCCTATCCTTATTTCAGACTACTAAAATTCTGAGAGTAATTATATACTCTTTTTGATACAATACATTATTTCCCTAATCCCTAGAAAGTCCATGCCAAATGAATTCTATTCACCTAGAGATAAAATTAAATTTTGATTTAATATTCTAAATTGATAATTTATCCATGGATTCTATGCCATATTTGTGTATGCTCCAACAATTTGTGTGTATGTATGCATGTAATATATATATATATATATATATATATATATATATATATATATACATAATTAGTGGGGGAGTTTTTGGAGAAGTTTCTAAACCTATCAAATTGTAAAAAAATGCTTCCATGAAATAGACAGAAAACTCTTCAGTCTTAATGAAGTGGTTTCATGTCTTTTTCATGGTGACACTGCTGTGTTCAGCATAAAACTTGAAACCAAATATGTCTGGATCTAAATTTATCTTTTTGCCCACTAATCTATTATTATTTGATTACCTTTATGATTAAAATTATGGGGCTTAATGGTAGGGCACTGGTCCTCTGGTCAGGAAGACTAGATTCTTCTTCCTGAATTCAAATCTAACCTCAAACATTTAATAATTGTATGACCCTAGGCAAGTCATGTAACTCTGTTTGCTTAATTTTTCCTGATCTATAAAATAAACTGGAAAAAGGAAGAATAAACATTCCAGTATTATTGCCAATAAAATCTCAAATAGGGTCGTGGAGAATTGGATATGACTGAATGAGTCAACAATAATTACAAAATCAACAACAACATTATACGTTCGAAAATTAAATTAGAGAATCAGGGTAATTCAAATTCTTTTAGTTCTTCAGATGTATAGAATACAGTAGGAAGCATATGACACTAGAAAGTTATGGCTGAGGGAATGAGTTCCAATCTCACTCTATTACACATAAGCTATTGTGTGATTTTTGGACAAGTCATATCACTTCCCTGGGACCTTTAAAATGAAGGAGTTAAAAGAATTTATCTATAGGACATCCTTTTCAGTTCAAAGATTTTTTGGGGGGGTCAAAGTGAAAGAATGATTGACATAACTTTTTAATTTTTTAAATCAATTTATTTATTTTAATGTGCAATGCTTTATGAATCATGTTGAAAGAAAAGTCAGAACAAAAAAAGAAAAATCATGGGAGATTAAAAAAAAACAGAAAAAAGAAGTGAACATATCATGTGTTGATACAGTCTCCATAGTTCTTTTTCCAAATGCAGGTGGCATTTCTATCCACAGTCTAGTGGGATTGCTTTGGATCACTGAACTGAGAAGAACCAAGTCTTTCATAGTGGATCATCGCAAATTCTTGCTGTTATTGTGTACAATGTTTTCCTGCTTCTTTTTGTTTCATTCAGCATCAGTTTGTATAAATCTTTCCAGGCCTTTCTAAAATCAGGTTGTTAATCATTTTTTATAAAAACAATAATATTCCATTATCTTCATGCACCACAGTTTGTTCAGAAATTCCTCAACTGATGGGCACACATAATATATATTTTAAGATCCCTTTTGGATAAAGATTTTAATTTGAAAACAATGTAGTATGGTGAAAAAAGTACTGGAACTAGAGAAAACTTGAATTTGAATCTTGCCTTAGACATTTCTTACCTGAGAGACCATGAAGAAATGTCTTCTTAGCCTTTCTTACTTAAGTGTCACTAAGCCTTTCTAATCCTCAGTTTTTCATCTGTAAAATGGATTTAATGTTACCTATACTATTTCATAGTTGTTGAAAGCAAAGTCTTTGCCAACCTTAAAGTATTATACAACATACAAATATAAATTATTATACAAATGTAAGTTAACATAAATCAAAACTTGACCCTCCTTTTGTGAGGGCAGAAAGATTTTCAGGGATTGAATTCCCAGCATTTGTGATGAAAGAAAGTCATGGGATATTGTGCATGCTTAACATTTCCCCATATTACACAAGCAATTAATGAGCTTTATTCTGATAAATCACAGAAATCAATCAAGGTATGTTGAGGATAAATTGATTATGGGAATCATCCAGATGACAAACAAAATATTAGGACTCCTGGTCTTGGATCCTCTTGGTATTCTACTTGAAAACACCACATGCAATCTTAATATCTGTAATGTTTACATATTCTTGGGCAAAATTTACATCATTATAAGGAGGCATTTTCATTGTTATTTCTATGAAATGCATAAACATTTTGTCTCTGCTGGCAATGAAAATGTGTTTGTTAAAAGGCAAGATCTAACTAAAACTTGATGCCACAAACCAATAAAGATTATAAAAACATCATAAAATAAATCTGCAAAGGCTCATTGTACAAAAATTTACTTGACTCAAATGAAATCAAATCTCTTTTGTCTTAGCGGACAGTAACCAACATTAAAGCTAATGAACAAAACTATTTTGTGAACATTAAAAGTTAAAGACAAATCTGCAGTTCAAGGAATATAGTTTGTGAAGTACATTTGAGGTTTCCTTATTAATATTCATTTTAAATATACAGCAAAGTGAATACATGCAAAGAAATCTCTAAAAATAAATATCCAAGACAAGAACAAGTAAATGGGCTGTTACATTTGTAAACTGTTTTATGAGTGCACTTTACAGAAGTGTAATTTAGGGAAACCACTTTGAAATATTTAAAGATTTTTTTTAAATTATAGATTTTCAAGGAGGATGCAAAGATTCAGTTTTCTAGGTAGCTAGAGTGAAGAAAATCAATATGCTAAATGAGAGACAGTATAGTATAGTAGGCATAGTATTCAATCCTGGAGCCTCAGTCCTGAAATTCAAACTCTGCTTCTCACTGCATGAATGATTTTGTTGTCATTTTTCACCCCTGGGCCTTACTTTCCCAACTATAAAATGGAGCAAAAACAAGGCAAAGGTAAGTAGATGATATCTAAGATCCCTTCAACCTTATATTTTACAATCCTATGCATTCATGGAAGAATTATAGAATACTTTTCATCTTGAAATAAATTTATAGAGGGAAATTCAGCATAAAAAATGTCTACATTAGACCCCATAGATGGGATTTTGTGACAGAAGAATTAATAAAACAGTTAGTAATAGAACAATTTCAATTATTTGTGGCTTGGATGACATATAGTGGTATTGTGAAGCTCTAGCTTATACAAAGCCATTTTATAAAGGGATTGAATGGGACAAAATAATACTCTTAAGCATCTAAATAGAATATTGTAAATGTTTATGTTCCTATTTGAAGTCTTCAAAACTCCCTTTACCAATTTCCCCATCCCCTGAGTATACTAATTCTAATTCCAAAACCTAAACTATAGGACAGAAACCTACACATGATAACCAGGACCCAGGTTCTAATGGAAACCATGTGTATAGATGAGTTGTCTGAATGGGTAGTTTCACACACTGGAGAGGAAAGGGACATCATTTATAGTTGAGGCAAACTAGAAAGAAAGATGTTTTTCTTTATAATCTTTATTTTTCTTTAAAATTGACACAACTTCCTGTAATCACAACCCTTAGCTTAGTCTATGGAAGAACTCTCTGAGGTTAGGCCCACATCCCACTTCTCATCATGTGCCTCCTTCCCACCTCTCTTTCCTTTCAACTCCTCCTTCTAAGGATGGAACTGAATAAAGTGCTAAAATAAAGTGACAGGGCTTAGTGTAGTAAATATGTTTTGGGGTACCAAAACTGAAATACCAAACCAAATTATATTATTGTGAAACTATAAACAAAAGTAAGAAAAAAGATACTACACTGAGATGAAAAGATTGCTCTTTCCATAACTACTTGTTTCCTCTCATAAGCTATTGTAAGAAAAACAGTTATTTCATAAAATTAGAACAAGAGAAGCAAAATTTAAGAACTGGATATGATCTCATCCAAATCCAGGCCAAAAGAGCATGACTTTCCAATTCAACATCTCTGGAAAATGTTCAGAAGCCTACACTTGGAAGTATCAATTGGCAGGAAACATGCTAATTCCATTTGTCCACAAATAATAAGCATATTGTCTACACAATTCTATCTCCTACCAACTCTGCCTTTGCACAGATATTCTCATTGACTAGAATGTTCTCCCTCCTAACTTCTACTCCTTGAAATCATTCAAAGCTCTGTTCAGTCTTTTTATGCAAGGATTTTTCCAGTCCTCCCAACAGTTAGTATTTAACATCCTAAAATTTTATTATATGTATATCTCATATTTAATTATCTATGAATGTTATATTCTTCTCCCTACCTTCAGTAGGGAAAATAAATATTTCTTAGAGTTGGGACTTTGAGAAGGAAATTAATAGAGGCATACTGAGTTGGGTAGAACTGAACTGAATCTCTGTCTGTACAAATAATTGCCAGTGTAGCATGTAGTTCCTTAGGGATTGGGATGATCCAGTGTATGACAGTTCTGTCCTCCTTTGGGGAAAAAATGGAGCTCGAGAGGAAACATTGGAATAGACGAATAGATGAGATCTGATGAGTTTTCCTGTTATAAATGAGCAGGTTATTTTCACCCTCCTCTTACTCCTTACTTACAAATAACTGAGGAAAAAGTTTTTCCAAAGAACAATTAAGGAATAAAGTAGTTGCTACCAGGTCAGTGATAATATTGAGAAATGAATTTTAGACTAAATGCTGCCTATAGTTCTACTGGATGAAAGGAAATAATTCTGGGTCTGGTCAAGTTGAGAGGCACAAGGAGAATCTGTAGAGTAAGTACCTGAGAAAAGAAGACCAGGTGAACTAAGCAAAATTAGATACAGATTCAGTCATTTATGAAAATTGTCAGGCAAAAAAGATATAGCATTCTAATTTTTTTTAAAAAAATGGAAATCATGAGAATAATTGGCACTTTCCCAAAAATAATAATTAGTATCTATCTAAAACCATCCTCAAACATTCATTTAAATATTAATAAACCAGGAGCTTTTCCAATAAAATTAAGGGTAAAGCAAGAATGCCTACCATTATCATTATTTTCAATATTGTTCTAGCTATAATAATAATACAAGAAAAAACATTCAAGGAATTAGAATAGACAATGAAGAAACAAAACACTCTTTGCAGACAATATGATAGCATACATAGAAAATCCCGAAGAATCAACTGAAAAATTAATTGAAATAATTAAGCAAAATTGCATGACACAAAATAAACCTATAAAATCATCAACATTTTTAGATATTACTAAGAGGTAGGAAGAGAAATTCCATTTAAAATATCTTTATACAATATAAAATATTTTGGCGTTAACTGCCAAGGCAAACTGAAGAGCTGTATTAACAGAATTACAAAACACTTTTCATACCAATAAATCATATCTAAACAATTGAAGAAATGTTAATTGCTCATGGGTAGGCTGAACCAATATAATAAAAATGATAATTCTAATTAAATTAATTTGTTTATTTCAAGCAATTTAACCACAAAAAAAAAAATCATAGAGCTGGGAAAAATCATAATAAATAAAGTTCATCAGAAGAAACAAAACATCACAAATATCAAGGTGATTTGGGAGGAGGGTGGATAAAAGTATTCATTGTATTCTGAATCCAGCCTATATATCTCAGTCTTTTCAATGGAGCTCTCATGAAGGACATCATTACCTATCTTTCTCAAATCTAGGCATATTGCGTCTTTAATAAACATCAGTGAAGTTGCAAATTAACTCCAAGTTAGTCATAGTTTCTATTAAAATCTTATCCAGATGATTCATTGAATTGCTAAGTAGCACTATGGATAAATTTCTGGGTCTAGAATCAAGAAGCCCTGAGTTTAAATCCTGGCTTTAGATATGTAATTACTGTGTGACCTTGGTCAAGTCACTTATCTGCTCCAGTTTCCTTATCTGTAAAATGAGAATATAAGAGCACCTAGCTCTCATAGTTGTTGTGAGGACCAACTTAGATAGCAATGGTGAAGTCCTGTTCACAGTGTCTGGACATATAGAAATGCTGTACAAATGTTAGTTACTACTATTCCTATTATCACCACTACCACTACCATCACTACTCCTTCTACTAATTGTAGATGGATTTTTGAACACTCTGATTACAATTCATGGACACTGATAGATCTTAGCAAATAGAAAATGGGGAAATATCAGTGAAGGGTTATGAGTCTATCAATTAAGATTCTGCCTAGTTAAATTGAGAGATGCATAGAGGCAGGAGTCCTCAAACTACGGCCACAGGCCAGATGTGGCAGCTGAGGACGTTTATCCCCCTCATCCAGGGGTATGAAGTTTCTTTATTTAAAGGCCCACAAAATAAAGTTTTTTGTTTTTACTATAGTCGGGCCCTCCAACAGTCTGAGAGACAGTGAACTGGCCCCCTATTTAAAAAGTTTGAGGACCCCTCATGGCAGGTTGCTGAACATTTATGTTTTGAAAATATGAATTAAATCATAAAGGCTTGGTAGTATTCATTGAGAAAAAGTACCTATACTAGTAAAAATGTAGCTCTTTAAAGTACTAAAGCATCAGTGATTAATAAATGAAAAAAATTAATGTATTTAAACTAATTAAGAAGCATAGATTTAAATCTTGAAAAAACAGTGAAACTGTTATCCAACTCTTATTTTTTAGTTGAGGAAATTGCGTCACTGAGAAGTTAAGTCAAGTCAAAAAACATTTATTGTTTACTATGTGCCTATTACTTTGATAAACACTGAATTCAGTTTCATAATCAAGGTCACACAGATAAGAAACGGCAAAACTAGAGTTTGAATATAAATCCTTTGTCTCCAAATCCATATTTATTCTTCTGAGAGAGAAACGATTACTTTTTTTTTTCTTTCTTAAATTATTAGCAAATTACTATCAGGGGAACCAGCTTTTTTTTTTTTTTTTTTTTTTTTGCTTTTTATCTTACTATTTCCTCATCCTCTACTAGGTCAAATAAGCCTTTAAAGAATAGGACTAATGATCAAGTTGGACATGATATTCTCCTTAATCTTATTTAGATTAATTCCTCAATTGGGGAAGCTTAGTTCTAGAGTGAAAAAAAAAATCTAAAATAAACATAATTCTAGTGTATTGTGTTCCACTCAGAATTGTGTGTGTGTTTGTGTGGAGTCAGGAAAGGGGAATGTTATATTCTTTGACTAGATTGCCCAAGGCTGAGGGTGGTATGGGAGTAAGAGTATCATATTCAACTAACATCCCTCAGAACTTCATTAGAATAAATCCATCTCTTATCATAAATTCATTTTATCATTGTTAATCCATCAGAGTTGATTGCAGGCTATTGGAAACACCCTCTTTTGCAAGGGTATAAAAGTGTGAAGAGGCCTCCAGAAGGATTCTTGACTGTGAGAGAAGGCCAAATGTCCATCTTTTTATTAATTATTCACTAGCCATAATTACTCAGAAATTATCTCTCAAACTCTCAGTTGCTGTATATATTTTTTCATTCTGTACATTCTAAATCTTCATGTATCCACGATATACCTCTAACTAGAAATAAATTTTTTCATGAAATGCATTTATTTCTTTATTTATTTTATTTGTATTTAAAATCTGTTCTTCTCACTTCCCAGTCATTGAACAAAAACAGAAATGAAATAATAAAGAACAAAAACCCTACCTCCATTATGAGCATACATAGTTTAACAAAAGAAATCCCCATTTCTGGCACTGGCAATATCCCTAAAATATATCTTTCTCTGCTCTCTGAGAAGCTGTCATCACCCTGACAGGAGACAAGCAAGACAGTTCATCATGAATCCTCTGGATTCATAATTTGTCATTGCGTTGAAGTTCTAACCACTTTCAACATAACTTTTTGAAATTACTGTGACTGCATAAAATTTTCTCCTAGTTCTCTCTTCATTCTACATCAGTCCACAGAAGTTTTCCATTTTTATTTTCCAATCAATTATTTGGTCTTTTGTGATGCAATAATATCATAGTATATTTGTATGTCATAATTTTTTAACCTATTATCCAATAGGATTTACCCTTAGTTAACAATTTTGTGCTACCAGAAGAAGAGCTGCCATTAACTTGGTCAGAAGGAAGATCTGAGATGAAGCCAGAAGCATCATCCCCTCCCCTCACCCCAGGATTAAAGGTGCTTACATGAATACCTCGTACTTATTTATTTTTATTTTTTTATTACAGCTTTTTATTTACAAAACATAAGCATGGACAGTTTTTCAAGACTGACGCTTGCAAAACCTTCTGTTCCAACTTTTCCCCTCCTTCCCCCCACTCCCTCTCCTAGATGACAGGTAGTACAATACATGTTAAATATATTAAAGTATATGTTAAATACAATATATGTATACATATTTATACAGTTATCTTGCTGAACAAGAAAAATCAGATCTAGAATGAAAGTAAAAAAAAAAAAACCTGAGAGGAAAAACAAAAATGTGCAAGCAAACAACAACAGAAAGAGTGGAAATGTTATGTTGTGGTCCATACTCATTTCCCATATTTCTCTCTCTGGGTGTAACTGATTCTCTTCATTACTGGGTTGGAACTAGTTTGAATCATCTCAGTGTTGAAGAGAGCCACATCCTAACACCTCTTATTTTAAAAAAAAATTGAGCCTGCAAAGAAGAAATAACCCTGCTATAGAAACATACTATGGGAACAGAGAAGACTGGGATTAATCTTCAGAGGAGGACAATGAAGTAAAAAGAGCTTCGACCCCAAAGACTAATTTTGGCTCGCTGCTTAGAGGTAATTTAAAGAAGAATTCAAAAAATAAATAAAAAAAACAAATGAAAGACTTTGAGGAAAAGATGTATATACCAAAAAAAAAACAAAGTGATTATGAAAAAAAAGTAATCAACTAGAAAAGGAGAACAGAATCTCAAAGGTGAAAATAACTCTTTGAAAATTAGAACTGGGCAAGGGGAAGTCAATGAAGCTATGAGAGACCAAGATATAACAAAACAGATTATAAAGAATGAAAAACTAGAACAGAATGTGAAACATAAAAAAATGACAGATCTGGAGAATAGTTCAAGAAAAGAAAATATAAGAATAACTGGACTGATTAATGTTGCGACCAAAAAAATAAAAGGACCCGACACAAGAAGTGCAAGAAATATTCCAAGAAAATTCTCCAGGAGTGACAGAAGGGGAGGGAAAGTAGAAACAGAAAAAAATCCATTAGTCACCACCTCAGTGAGATCCGTTGTAGAAAATACTTAGAAACATTTTTGCTCAATTTCAAAACCCCTTGATCAAAGAGAAAATTTTGCAAGAAACACGAAAAAAAATTCAAATATGCTGGAGCAACAGTTAAAATTATATAGGATTTATCAGTAGTCACAATAAAAAAACAGAGGTCCTAGAATCATATCTATGGACAATTAAAAGAACTAGGCCTGCAGCCAAAAATATCAAATTCAGGAAAATTACCTATAATACCGAACTAAAAAAAAAAATGAACATTCAACGAACTTGCAGATTTTCAAGACTTTCTATCAATCAAACCCAAACTTAATAGAAAATTTCACATATAAGAGTCAATATCAAAGATTAATTTCAAGGAATTAAACATGAACAAATTTTTAAAAAATAGTATGGGAAATGTAAAGAATATGTTTAAGACTGACAACAGTGGTGCAGTTAAAAAGAAAGATTGAGGCAAAGTTAAGATAAAAATAGTAATTCAGTCATACAAATAAGATGCAGAGGAAGAATAGACACGGAGACCTTAGAGGAGGGAGGAAGGTTTGTGCTTCAGAAAACCTACTTGCATTGAGAATGAGTTAAATAGGCAACACTACATATATACTATGAAGAGTATTAGCATCCCCCCCCAAAAAAAATCTATAAACAAATTAGGGAAGAAGGATCTGTAGACAAGGAAACAAAGAATAAGAGAAAACAAGGGAGGGATCCAGGGATGGGGAGAGGTTAAGTAATAGCAAGACAAATTAAGAACAGAATTTAAGCAGAGAGTCAAAACTTTCTTAAATATATAGCCTTCTTGGGAGTGGTAGGGATGATGAAAGTGGTGGAAAAAAAAAAATAAAAAAGGTATGCAGCACAGAACAAAAGAAAAATTTACAAGGAAGTAACAAAAAAATGGATACTCATAAAAATGATTTCTTCTGTTAATACACACACACACACACACACACACACACACATTTTCTTGAACTAGCATTTGTTATCATATATTTTGAATCCTCCCTGATGTTTTGCAGGGCACATAGCAATGTTCTCTTTTGTTCTGTTTCATTTTGTTTTGTATTCCGTTTCTTTTTTTCTTATTCTGCTTCTTTAAAAAAATTCATAGATTAATGAGGCATATCTAAGTGAAAAATAAATAAATATTTTGGTATAGATAAGTCCTTCTCCTCTTTATTTATTCTCTTTGCAATATAGACTGGCAGGGGTATACCTGATCCAAAGGGTATCCTTACTTTAGCAACTTTTAAGACATAATTCCAAACTGTTTTCCTGGAAGGCTAAACAATTCACTGCCCCACCAAAAGTGTACTAATGTTCCTATTTTCTTGTAGTCCCTGCAACAATTAGCCTGAAATCATTTTGTAATCAGAAATTAATTTTTTATTTTATTGCCTTCCTAGAATAACTTCTAATATACTGATAAACATATGGCAGACTCTCCAGGCATGTCATTGACCAACTGACTGATCAACTGGCTAATCTACTGAAAGACTAACTTCAAGATTTTCTGCCACAGTTGAAGTTGAGTATTATGTCTGATCTTGCTTCAAGAAAACAAAGCACTATCACTGAACATTTCATTTGGAAGCTATAAAGATCACTGTTAAATGACATTTAATACATTAAAAAGATTTTTTAGTTCTGTAGAATGGTATCCTGTGGTCTCTAACACAGACCTTCATTTAGCTTTGCCAGAACATAGGGCATTTTCAAATGCTTTAAATGAGGGCTCCATAAGAGCTGGGCCATTGTAGAATTTCATTTGTATGACACAGGTGAAAACCTTATGACAGGAGAAGAATAGATCCAGTCCAGATCCCAGTAGGTGGAGGGCAGTACAAATAAGGAACTGTATTTTAGTTGTAGCTCTCATGTAAAGACACTTATTCTTTCATAAGATTTTTTAAAAGTAATTTTACTGAGTGACAATATAATAGAGGCACTTTGCCAGGTGACTCTGGTTAATTCATTTTAGGTTTGGTTATTGTTTCTCTTTTGTATAGCATTCCCTAATATCCCTTTGTAGTCTTATGGCATACTCCCTTTCACATATTGTAGCTTGGACAAATTGACTTTCTTTTTGTTCTCCTACATTACCTTTCACCTCTCAGCTCTATGCCTCTGTGGTAGCTCTCTACCATGCCTGGAATACTCCCTCTCTTAACTTCTATCTCAAAATTTTCAAGATTCAGCTTGAGCCTCAAGTTCTACCTGAAACCTTTTTGATGACAGAGTCCCTTTCCCCTAAAGTTGTTATGTTCCTATTTTGTATTTATCCGTATAGATACTTCTTATCTCTTCTGATACAATAGAAATTTCTTAAAGACTGCTCTTTTCTTTCTTTTCTCATTGCTTAGTAGAATGCCTAGAATATTAGATATTTATTTAATATATATTGTTTGATACACTGATTTCTCTCTCTTAAGATAGATCCACACAGTGGCCATTTTAAGTATTAGGATATAGTGAACCAATATGTAATGACCTGCCTGTGCTTTTCATATAGCAGAATTACATCCTCATAATGCATAATGATACTATTGTCTTCAAAGTCTAACCTTCATGTATTCTGGGGTAAAATGAGGTAGGATTATGGTAGCCAGAAATGAAGTATAATGATGACTCAGTATTCTCTGAAACTATTATGACAGCTATGAAGGTCAAACAGGGAACACAAAATGCCAGCCAATTGGGTTCTGATGATATGACTCACTGGGTTCATACTTTGACCAATGGGTTATAATTTTTTTTATAATCTCAGAAAAATACAGGGCAACACAGTTTCAGTTTCCTCATAACATAGAAAACATAACTCTAGAAATACCTCATTGTTGATGTTTGAGGCTAGTTCTTATGATCTTGTGATGAAAAGAGCCATCTATACCCAGAGAGACATCTGTGGGAACTGAATGTGGACCACAACACAAATTTTCACTCTGTGTGTGCTTTTATTTGCTTGCATTTTGTTTTCTTTCTCTTACCTTATTGATTTAATTTTTCTTGTGCAGAATGATAATTGTATGAATATGCAGACATATCTTGAATTTAACATATATTTTAACATGTTTAACATATATTGGATCACTTGCTATTGAAGAGAGGGGGTAGGAGGAAGGAGGGGAAAATGTGGAATACAAAGTTTTGCAGGGGTCAATGTTGAAAAATTATCCATGCATATGTTTTGAAAATAAAAAGCTTTAATAAAAAAGAAAAAAGAAAAACCTCATTGTTAGGGTTGTAATGCATGTGCAACACTATATAAATTTCAGTTTTTATTAAGGCAGCAATAGGAGTCATTGTTTTTTAGTTGTTGTAGTTGAGACTCTGTGACTGCTTTTGAGGTTTCTTGGCAGATACTAGAGTGATTTGTCATTTCCTTCTTCAATTCACCTGACAGATGAGGAAATGGAGGCAAATAGGTTTAAGGGACTTGCCTAGAGCCCTATAGCTAGTGTCTAAGGGTAGATTTGAACTCAGGCCTTGTTGACTCCAGGTCCAGGTTTCTATCCACTGTGGTACCTAGCTGCCCAAGCATGACTGCTATAATTTAAAACCATTGGGATTATCAGTTTGACATGGACAGCAGGGGAAAGAAAAAGTGGTGCCCTATCATGTACAATGCTACAAGAAAGCAATTATATAAACAGATAAGAAATCTGAATATCCCATCTTCTAGAAATGCTTCTGAGAAGATGGTACAGATCATTAAAATGAACAAACCATGAATGAGCATTCAATAGATTAGAGATTTAAAAAAAAGCCATTATTATATCCATCTATTTGAACCACACTTATTCTAATTTTGGGAAGAGATCATCTTTGCCAGGGGTCCTCAAACTAAGGCCGTGGGCCAGATGCGGTAGCTGAGGACAATTATCCCCCTCACCCAGGGCTATGAAGTTTCTTTATTTAAAGGTCCACAAAACAAAGTTTTTGTTTTTATTATAGTCTGGCCCTCCAACAGTCTGAGGGGCAGTGAACTGATCCCCCTATTTAAAAAGTTTGAGGACCTCTGCATTCTCTTGGGTCTAGGTCTAGGACCTCTGTTCCCTATAAAGGTCATTATGCTGCCTTTTGCTAGCAATATGACCATTTCAGAAAGTTACCGATCAATGCAGGGAAATACTCTCTAATCCTTAACCCAAATTAGATGAAATCATCCTAGAACATGAGTTAATTAAGTCTTAATTGCAAAGACTTGATGAATCTCAATGTATAGAAAATCATTATAACAAAACTCTAGAAGTGATAATGAAAAATGAAACATGCTAATGTCTTATATGGCAAAAGAGAAGGATGTACTTAGAATGGAATTTAAAAAAACTATTTTTTATTTTGAATCCAACCAATGGACCAGTTTTTAATAAAATAGTTATTTAAAATAAACAGATGTCTTCTCTATTTATCATGAACAAGTGAATTGTCTTCTATTTTATAGATATTTGAAAATCTTTCAATTAATGATATAATCTGTGGCCACTTAAGTAATAAAGACCATAGAAGAATGAGAATAGATGGTTTGATTTATATAGCAGCAATTTATATAACTAACTTATGAAACTAACAAATGATAACTCTCTATGATCATATACATACTCTAAATTGTCCCAGAACATCTATCAAATAAAGTCTATTGGAATCAAAACATCATTACAAATTGATTATCCTTGACCTCCTAGACAAAATAGTAATCAATATAAATTTTAGGATTAATATAAATGTAAAAATAAATATAAATATGTCAAAACATGAAATATTCCCACTTTCGGGACTACATGGAATGAAAAGCTTTCAAAATAGAGATTTATCAAAAAAATAAATTGATATGAGAAAAACAGAATTTTATCCTTCAAAACACTCTGGGAGCATATTAAAAAGAATAATAGCAAGATAGTGATATGTCCTTGGATCATTTACATCTTAATTCTATCAAATAGATTCAAAGAAGAGTAGAAAAGAATTATGATGATGATAATAATAACTGATACTTTTGCAATTATTTAAGATGTATGAGCTACTTTTTACACATTATCTCATTTCCTCCTCCATGACTATTTTATGGATGAAACCTAAGAGAGTTTAAAAATCTTTTAGATGGTAATGTAGGGTGTAAGAGTCAGAAGGGACTTTAAAACACAGATTGGTGATGGTCACAATTATCTCCAATACATCATGCTGATTTCTTATAATAAATTTTTAGTTTTGATATTGTCACACACACACACACACACACACACACACACACATCAGAGAGGGGATGCCATAATATGCACATGAATTGGATTTGAGTGAGGGATTATTGTGCAAGGTCACCTGCCATCTTTACCCTCCAGAGTCATCAGGATCCAGTGTCAAGATTTAGAGCAAGACAACTAGAGATGGCCCTGGATGCAATGGGAGATCTTGGTCTTTTTAAGCTAAGATATTTAAAAGATCTGAGTTTCACTGAGGCAGCACCCATTTGGTGATTAAGGCTAAGTAGCAATTAAGGCAAAGAATCTCTGCTTTAACCTGGTCCAAAAAAATCTAAATAAATAAATGAATCTGGGAGGGGGAAGACCCTCAGAGTTTCGAATAGGAAAGCAGAAATGATTGCTATTTGTATTCAATTCCAATCAATCAGGCCTCAAACAATGACCAAATGGGGCTTGGCCTAGGACCTAATGGTGGCTAATTAGAATCAGATTGGTTTTGATTTAAGACCTGATCTTTAAGAAAGAAATCTTTTTTATGAAATCACCTAAGCCACTACAAATTGGCATCTAATTAAAATAAAAAATGCCTCTAATTTTGGTTGGAATTAATCTACCCCCACTTTTAGTGTTAGAAGTCAAACAGATTGTCGTTTATTTCAAATCTTTAATGTTTAAGATGATATTAATTTCTCATAATAATCATTACTGCTAGAAAAAAAAATCACTTCAGGTGATTAAATTTCTTTTCTACAGAACGATGAAGATGTGAATGCCTCAGAAATACCATAACCTCATGGGATTCTTAAAAATCATTGGTTCAGTCTTTTTTCCAGAGGACTATATTTTCAGATAACAAATTGTAGCCCAAGAAATCAATATTTCCCCTACTATACTGACTCTCCTGGAATTACTCTTTTTCAGGGTCTAACTTCTGAAAGAAACAAGAAAAGATCAAGTACCATGAGAAGCCTGAATTATTGAAGTCCTTTTTGTTCAATTCTCCCTCTTCCTAGTAAATGTAATATTTTCTTCACTGGGTACTCAAAAGTTAAGTTTTAGAGAAATTTACATGTCTTCTTTTTTTGGACCTGATGTCCAGCAGAATGTATAATACACCTAATGTTGTTTCAGATCAGGGCTTCCATCCATTTCACAGTTTCTTTCTTGGTACTGATAATTCAATTACTCATAAATGTTCAGTTCAGAAGAAGAAACAATAAAAGGCTTCCTTACCCTAGTACACAAGACACTTCACAATCTGGCAACATTTTACTTTTCCATTTTTATTTTAGACTATTTATCTCCAGATCATTTCTACTTCAAACTAATGACTATTTACGCCTCTGTAACCTCTCTGTTTCCTTGGGTTCCCATTTCTGTTTGAGTTATTCCCTATGTACCTAACCCCAGCTCTTACCTATTGGATTATTAATCATTCCTTCAAGTCAGATCAAAGGCCACTATCAACTGGAAATTTTCCTTGATATTTTACAATAGGTGACAATCTTTCTCTTAACAAACTTTGTTGTTTGCATTTCTCTCATTCATTTATATATATATATATATATATATATATATATATATATATATATTATTACACTCTTATTTTGTTATTACATCATATTCTCCTATAAGAATACAATCTCTATGATGGTGATATCTTTGTCTTTTCTTGTGTTGTCTCCTTCCTCAGTCTCCTTATGCTTCCTTAGCATAGTACATAGTGCTCAAGTACTATTAAATAAATAGTTAGGGAATTTTTCATCTTAATTGTGAAAGCTCTTCCTAAGCAGGAGTGAAAAAAGTTTGTCTCAGTGTCTTGATAGATTCCAGATACCATATTATGTAGGCATAGAAAGTCAACATTGGGAGCAACCTTAAATTCTATGTAAATTAACCTAAATGTGATCTTTTGCCTAAAGGCTTCAATGGAAGAGGCAAGTATAGAGAGAATGTAGAATCTGCTTCTTCCAAAGATGTGTAGACTTCATTGTGTGAAACTGTGTTATGATTTTAAAAAGAACACATTATACTGTACATGGTGAGCTACTGGCCTCCATTAATCAATTAATAGGCATTTGCTAAGTATTCACTACCTGCAAGACACTAGGGATATAAAGACAAAGCTGAAATAATCTCTACTACAATGAATTTATATTCGAATGGTAAAAATTACAAATACATATAAAATATAAGGTGCAGAAATATTAAATTAATAAACATAAATATATATAATAAATTTAAATAAATGCAAATATGTATTTATATGAAAGCTAGTTTTGGTTGCAAGGTTCTAGCAATTGGGGGAATCAAGAACTTAAAGAGAGACATTTTGAAAAGGAGATAAATTGGCAAATATATTTCAGATATGTGAGGCAATGAGAGTGAACACATAGAAATGGAAGATAGAAGTATGGTGTGAGAAGGACAGAGAACAGTACAGTTTGATCAGTTCACACAGTTCAGGAGAGAGAATGATATCCAATGAGACTAGAAAGGTACTTAGGAGAAAGGTTGTAAAGGGCTTTAAAAGCTAAACAGAGAATTTCTACTTTATCTTAGAGTCAATGGGGAGCCACTAGAGTTTTTGAGTAGTGTGGACATATGGTCCTATCTCCATTTAAGGAAAATTACTTTGCTAGTTATGTGAAGTATAAATTTAAGTGGAAAGAGGCACGAGTCATGGACATCAATCAGGAGGCAGTTGAAATAATTTAGACAAAAGTTGATAAGGGCCTGAACTTTGGCTATAGTTGTGAGTGTCCATTTTGAATCTGTAACCATTGCTAAGTTGGAAACATGATGGAATTTTTACATTGCTTTTCCCCCAGGAATTATCAAGTAGCAATTTCCCATCTGTATATAGTGACATGTCATACAGATGGTGTCAGTGTTTACTCCAAGGCCATTTTTGAACATCTGTTGCATTAAACATTTAAAAACATTTTCTTCTCATTAAAAATTGCTTTCTTATTTTGCTATGAAAATTCCACAAAATTTATGCTCTAGGAAACTTGGCCTGGGTCTGTATGACAGGAAAGCAGAAGAATTTAATCTTCATTCAATGGATGGAAGTCATGAGATTCAATCAATGCTGTAATGCTATTGCTTTATAGTCATTATCATACTTGCCTGGAAAACCTCCTAGAAAATACTCCTCAGGGTTATCATAAAGTCCTTGGATAATTTTGAAGGTTTTCAGCTTTAATGCCATAATTTTTCTGGAAAGTGAGCAATTAATTTTTTGTTCTCATATGATATCATCTGTTTCCTAATAGAAAGAACACAAAGTTGGGAGTCAGAGGAAATGGGTTCAAATTCTGACCCTACTATGATCATGAAAAAATCATTTTTACACACCCAGCTCTACTTTATTCATCTATAAAATGAGTGTTTTTGGAATCTAAAGTCTCTTCTAGTCCTAAATCTAAGGTCTTATGACTATAGTTTGTTTCCTCATCCATAACTTGGAGAATATAATTCTTGCAATGCTTTACTTTTAGGGTTATTGCAAGGATCCTGTGAGTTAATGCATGGAAGAGCCATATGAACTTATGCTGTTATCAATATGTAAACCTGCTCTAGAGATTTGGGGTCCATAATTTCCATTCTGCTCATTGACCATTTACAATTTTCTTCCCTAGCATCACAGAATCTGTCATGAAAGCATGTCATAGAAAATTATTGTAAGTGTCCTAACTTTTGAGCTAGGTGGCTCAGTGAATAGAGTATGGGGCTTAGAGTCAGAAAGATTCATTTATTGTGAATTCAAATTTCATTTCAGAAAATACTATCTGTGACTCTAGACAAGTCATTTAACCTTGTTTGCTTCAGTTTCCTCAAAACTTGAGGAGGAAATGGCAAATCATTTAGTATCTTTGCCAATAAACCTCCAAATGGAGAAGAGACATAGAACTGGAC
Organism: Sarcophilus harrisii; assembly: GCF_902635505.1. Classification (NCBI taxonomy): domain Eukaryota; kingdom Metazoa; phylum Chordata; class Mammalia; order Dasyuromorphia; family Dasyuridae; genus Sarcophilus; species Sarcophilus harrisii. Next base: position 567,058,059 of record NC_045426.1, on the reverse strand, counting down.
AGAACTGAAATGACTGAGCAACAAAGCTACATTTCACCACCAACAATACCTTTAACCTATGTGATTAAAAATTGAAAAGGCAAAAAGTTTCTTGAATCTTTTTCCTGAATCTTCAATATGTTCATCCTATTGTGCTAGAGGCCAGATCTTTGATAGGATGATAATTTATTCTCTATAATTTTTATATTACCAAGTATGAAGAAGGCCAGAATAAAAACTGGAATTTTAAGTCATAAATTCATAACTGGCATCGATTTAAAGACTTTTATGGATTGTAGCACCATCATTCAGTCATTCATCTATCCATTCATTTGCTTCTGCATCACATTACAGATTCTCTCAATTACCAAGACTTTTTATATTTCTCCATGGTATAATTTTCATTCTATTTCCACAGATACTTCCCATAATTGGGCCCTTGTTTTCAATTGCTTTGTTTATTGTGATAGGTAGTCACCATTTCTTCAGAAACAAATCTAGTGTTTCACTGACATCTGTACCTATACTCATATTATTGGCTATGGATGGCATCCTTATCTATTGAATTCCCATTCATTCTATAAAGCCCAATACAAATGCTATATAATTCCAACAATCCTTTATTGATCTTATCTAACAGATAATCATTTCTCATCAGTCATGTAGCAATTTGCTTTATAACTCACTAATACATTTTTATGAAGTATTTTATGAAGTATTGATATCAATACATGTGAGTAGGAACAATTTTTTATCTAAAAATGAATCTCCACCTGCTTATAGCAGTGTTTGCAAAAAACACAGAGCTTGAGAAAGATTTGTTTTATTTATTAAGTATATGCTATGTCTATAGCAGTTGACTAGAAGAGAGGAAAAAAAGAAAGGCAATTAAGATATAAGCCCCTGCACACATTAAACTTAAGCTGTAATGGGTGAGATAGGATCCACATAATAAAATAAGAAAAACTGCCAACAGTTATGTTGCTTTAAGACTTGCAAAACACTTTCTGTATGTTAATTCAGTTGATTCTCACAACTGTTCCAGATAGGTGCTTTTATTAACCCCATTTTACAGGTAAGGAAACTGAGTCAGAAAGAGGGTGGATGACTTATCCAGAGTTACACATCTAATAAGTATCTGGAATATGATTTGAATTCAGATTTTTAAGAAAATAATTGAAGTTAAAAGAAAAGCATAACAGAAAAAATTAAAAAAATGTAATTTGTCAAGTAATCATCTGAAAAGAGAAGTAATTTCTACCATCTAAGCATTTTAGAAGAAAGTGAATTTCACATTATTTCCTCATTGTATACAAATGGATGAGATATTTAGATACTCTTAATCTGGGGCATATGAACTTTCACTTTTAAAGAAAAAATTGATAATATTTCAATATAATAGATTTCCTTTGAAATCAATATATTTTATTTTGTGCATTTAGAAATATTTCTGGGAGGATAAGTGCATAAACTTTACCAGTCAGCCAAAGGTGAGCATGACACAACACAAAACATTATGAGCTCCTGTTTAAGAGGAAGGATATTGTGCAATGTCAGCCATTTGTTCAGAATCAGTCTGCCTGATTGTTTAAAACCTCAAATTTTGCACAACCAACCTATAGGAGATGGAGATCCAGAGGTACCCTAGTGGACACTCATTATTCTCAATCCCCTACCATATTGTAATCACGCAGTGGTTCTCAAACTTTTATTTTCAGCATCTTTATCTTATTAAAAATTATCATGGATCTCTCCAAAGCGTTTTTGTTTATCTGGGTTATATTTATAGACATTTGCCATACTGGAAGTAAAAACTATTTTTGAATTTGTAGACCCTCTAAAAGGGTTTCAGAGATTCCCAGGATTCTTTAGATCATACTCTGAGAACCACTGTTGTAATGGGAAAGAGCTGAGAATGCACAGAACTCATCTCTTCATTAGTATACCAATGAAGATATTTTTGCAGTCATATTGAATTTTTTACTCCTGTCTATACAAGCAGAGAGCTGTTGAAATCAGGGCTACTGTACTCCAACTATTTCCTGCCTTGATGTATTGATAAACTTTGTATGATTTCCTGAATTTGCCTTATTGACCAAGGCATGGCCCAAACTAGCATTTTCTCTTAACAATACTATGTATTAAATTATGACAAGATAAATTCTGCAAAACACTATGTATTAAATTATGACAAGATTAAATTATGACAAGCCAGTATTTGAACCCAGGTCCTCTTATATCAAATCTAGTACTCTCCTATTATGTCACACTGCATTTTAAAGGTCATAGGAATAACAGAACAATGATAGGTAGCTGCCCAATCTTTACCTGGGAACAGTGTCATGTGCAAGTGTGGATGGGAGAATAGGAACAGATTGCCTTTCATTCATTAGGAACCTTGAGTAGAACCTTGGTCATCCTAAAACTCAGCTAAGTGAAGGTCATCCAAAAGGCACATGAAGAAACCACTGATATAAGAGTCCAGCCCTACCCGCTGTCTGAATACCCATCCCTTTAAGCTGCTGGTGTTTCTACTGAGGTCAAGAAAGCTAATGACATACCCTGGCTCCCTCTCCTTCTTTCTCCTTCATCTTACTCTTAAATCCACCAAAGATTGGCAAAGACTCAGCTCCTTTCTGTCACCCTCCTCTTATATGAGTAGATCTCTATGTCAGATTTGTTTTTATTGATTTTGATTTTAATTTTTCCAGTCAAAAAAAGCCTATTACGTGGTGCTCTTCATGAAAGACTCATCTTTTTTTTTTTTTTTTTTTTTATGTTAAATACATTAAAATATAAATTAGATACACAATAAGTATACATGACCAAAACATTATTTTGCTGTATAAAAAGAATCAGACTCTGAAATATTGTACAATTAGCTTGTGAAGGAAATCAAAAATGCAGGTGGGCATAAATATAGGGATTGGGAATTCAATGTAATGGTTTTTGAAAGACTCATATTCTACCAAGAAGCATTACTTTTAAATTTAAAAAAAACTCTGTTTATAGTTATCAATGATCTTGTAGCTACTAAATAAGACTTTTTTAATTCATCTTGAACTCTCTTGGTAGAAGTTGGAATTTCTGCATCCCATTGTCTTTTTTCCAAACTGGTATTTATTGGATAATGATAGAAATAGTTTCAATCAAAGATTTGGGGTCAATTTGTAGTTTTGTGTCATTTAAATTTCTTCAAGCATATTCAGCTATGTAGCATTCTTCCCTGTGTATAACTAATCTTCCTTGTAAGATATCAACTCCTTGAGAACAAGAGGAACTGTTATTTTTTTTCACTTCTGAATCTTCTACAGGTAATACAGTGCTTTATACACAACAAGGAGTTGTTGTATGTTCATAATTAAATGGAAGTTTCAATTTACAAAATATTAGAACCTTAATGCTAGAAGAACTCTCAGTGACTAAGTTTATATCCTCATCTCATAGATAAGAGATAGAGCTTAAGAGATTCAAAAAAACTTGTCTGAAGTTCTATGATAGTACTACTAGAAAGTACAGAAATGGAATCTCAGTCTCAGAACTCCTCATTCACTTTTCACTTAACTATCCATAGTTCTGTGATCCTGTATTATTCCTAAAACAAAAGTTACCCCTGCCAGGAATGTGGAAGTCATCTGCACCTGTTTGAGATGAATCCTAATTTTTATATAAAAAGATAAGTCCTCTACATTATTGATTTTCAAAATGAATGGTTCAGTTTATTTTTTTAAATGTTAAAGAAATGTTTCTGTTGAATAAATGCATTGCCTCTTCCAACTTCTTAAAATGCATGAAATTTCGCAGTTGATGAAGTGTATCAAAAGTGGTATGCAAAGTTTCAGGAAGGAAAGAAAAGTGAAGTGGAAGACCAGCATGCAAGCCAGCATCTGCTTGTCTTACCCAGATGGCATTGAAAAGTGGATTCCATAATCCAAAAGAGCTTGAATCTGTCAGAAATGTCTGCATAAAAATATCTTTGAGCCATAGAAATTCTTATGATAATTACTTACATTGTAATAAAATCAGTTTATTAAAAAATTTTTATTCAAAGTTCCAATTTAAGCGATGCTCATATCTAGCCATAATGCTATTCTCTAGTACCAGTGTCCAAGAATAAACAGTAAGGTGTTTGATTTCTGAAGAAGTTTGTTTTTAAAACATTTGTCTACATAAACAATATTCCCAGCCTGTGTTAATTTCCAAGCCAAACTTGGAAAATATTTTTAAGAAGTACTAAAACAAATCCTCCCAACTTTCCTCTCTGTTTTAGTTCAGTTCAGGTTTCTCTTTGGATAGCACATAAATTGCCCAGAGATGGTAAGGGACAGTTAAGTGGAATGTGGAAAAGATTTTTTAACATCCTTCCTAAATCAATTCCATTGATTTAATATAGTCTAGGTTTGTGGAATTTTATATGAAATTAAAAATATACATACATAGATATGATCATTAATTTATTCATTAAAATATCAAAGCTGCCAAGTGTATCAAAGAAGCAAAAGAAAATGGGTGGGGTACTGAAAATGTGTTGCTTTTAAAAAATTATACACAATAGGGTAAAACAACAAGTTTCATCAAACTTAATTTGTTATTAATTTTGTTTCCTCATATGGATTAAAGCTTTTCCTTAAAGAAAGATGCTTTTAATTTCATTTTAATCAATTAAATTGATCTTTATAGTGCTTGTTTGGAGTTATCTGCCTGTGACCCAATATTTTCTTTAAATGATTCCAAGTGTTCAAGGTTGTTAAGGCTCCAAGTAGAATGTCTGATGGCAGAGGCTGTAATAATAATAATGTGATGGTAATAACTGGCATATGTATTGAGAAAACACCCTTGTTCAACTGATCACAACCGGGATGTGGGATATTGCAAGAAGATTTGAAACAGAGTCCTATTGATGGAGAATTCACATTTCTTGGTCTAAAAAGTTTAAACTAATCCATCTTTCAAGGTTGGCCCTTTCCAGAACAATAAGATATAATGGAAGGATCTGTTAGCTTCTTCTTATGCTTTTAAAATCAACATTCACCAGATGTGATAGGAAGTTGGAGATGTAAGGGTATTTCCTGTCTTCTGACAACACGTACAAATCTGTTTTCTTAGATATCACTATCCAAACTGAAAAATATTCACCCAGAAAACTTTATATCTTATATGGAAAGAGGTCATTATGAAGTTCAAGCTATGAACAAGCACTGGAATTTACTGATAATATATTTCAATCAATTGTTTAACATATATTGTTTTCAACAAATATATCTATATCTATATATCAATATTTCCCATTCAATTAGTTCACAAAGCTAAGCACTTTCAAGAGTTATTGAGAATAAAAATCTAGGATTCTTCACCTTGATGATTTTAACATTTGAAGGGGATAATATATTGGTGCACTTTCTATTTTAGAATTTGCCCCCAAATGATCATGCCAATCTCTTTTGATGTCTAAAAGTTTACCATTCTTTCCTTTAAGTTAAACACTATCCTTTATAAAATGTGATAATTAAGAGGTTTTTGGTAAAGAGGAAAATGGAGAACCACTCCAATATCTCTGCCAAGAAAACCACAAATGGGTCACAAAGATTCAGAAATGACTGAATCAACTAGACAACAATAACAAGCAAAGCATATTAGTGTGGACTGGCTTCCTCCTTCCTTTTTAGCTGTCTCTCTCCAGCCATATAAGTGAAGATCAGAGTTTTTTTGTTTGTTTTTAATAGAGTACTACCTATAGAATTAGATGGAGGATGATTCACAATTAATAATGGGAAAATAAAAGTGGATACAAGGAAACAGGAAATGGACAACATAGCACAAGGACAAGAAGGCTGAAATGGCAGTCAAAAAAAGTTAGGTTCAAATCCTAGATTAGCTATTCAATTCCAGTATTACTTAGGGAAATTATTTTTTCTGGGTCTTTGGTACCTTTTCTGCAAAACAAGCGGGTTAGACTTAAGCTCCAAGGTCTCTGGGGCTTTAAAATTATGATCTTATGAACATGCAGGACAGGAACAATGGAAGACAAGGTGACAAAGGTAGTGAAAATAAACCTTGTTTACTTCATTTTGCTGACGGTTAGCCTGAGGAAAAAAAGTTAATGCCAATAAAATACAAAACTCAGCCAATTATCTAAAGGTTTAGTAGGCCAAATGTGGATTAGCTGCTATTTGAGGGCATCTCCCTCCTTCAGAACTCTAGAATGACTTCTTTCATCAACCATTAGATGAGGCAACAGGAATTCTGTTTTTGCCTTTCTTTATATTTCTAACACTTAACCCACTGCTTGGTGCATCCTTAGCACTTACTTAATGCTCCTACACTGACTATCTTGGGCTTGCTCATATTAAAACCTAAAACCCCAATAAATACATTAAGCAGGTGTACACAGAATGGTGCCTTGATGAGATGTCTAATAAATGTTTATTAATTGAAATACATTGTCTGGGAATCTCTTGTACTAGAGGGAATTATTTGCCTCTAAGCATTCTCTTTCTGCTACCTCTAACAAATGGACTAGCAGTGTCCTGAAATGGTCCAAGAATTTTATTTTATTTTTTATTATTGAATAAGAAATAGAGAGACAGAGAAAGAGACAGAGACAGAGAGGGGCAGATAGAAGCAGAGAAAGATACACAGAGACAAAGGATAGATAAGTGACAGACAGGTGTCAGAAAAACAGAATAATATATGTAATCAATTATAAATGTCCAAACATATGTGGGAAAGTTGGATTGCTAGTATGTGTGTTGTGGAGGGGGGATAGTAGTGCTTGATAGGTGTGATTGATTCCAGGTGACTTTAACTTCTTGAGGAGGTAAATCCTGAATTAGCTTTTAAAGGAGGTGTTAACTCTTAAAAATTATCTGATGATTAGAGATAAATCCATTATCTAATCAGGTTTAATTTCGATGAACTAAGACTATCTTGTATGGCTTTGTTATTTTCAACTCACCTAAATCAGAATGTTAACAGTTGTAGACAATTACTCGCCCCTGGTAGTGTGATTATTATCATAACTGGCATTTGGGTAGCCCTTTAAGGTATTTAAAATGCTTTCCATATTATCTCAGTTGATCTTTATCATAGTTCTATGGTACTAGATGCCATTGTTATGCCCATTTTACAAATGAACATAATAAGGTTGTGGAGTAGTTTGCCCAGATGACCTCCCAATACACCCACACACACATACACACACACACACTCACCCCACACAGATATTTGAACCAAGACATATACATACATACATACTTCCCTGATAAAAACTTAGAGCATAAAGCATCTTTAGCTTTCAGTATCTGCAAGGAGAAAAAAAAAAAAAAACTGCTGCAAAAGCAAAATGTTGACATACTTTGCTAAATGGCCTTAGCAGGGCTCTCATAAATACATGCTGCTAGGGTTTAATTCCTGTATTTTGCCGGGGAGGACCCAGAAACCATTTCCTTCTGTGACCAAAGGGATTTCTTAGCTTTTCAATACAGAAAGGAGAGTTTTTAAATTTGCTTTGAGCCCCAATGAGGCAGACTGGTTTTCCTGTCCTTGAACTCTTGCCTGTATTATTAAATTAACATTACTTTGGAATTTCTAAAGCAAAGGATGATTGCCAGAAAGGAGAAACAATGTGTGTTGTGTTAATGTTAATGTTAATGGCTCACTGGAAAATGTCTCTATCTCTCTATGATTTGTCATTTTTTTTTTTCTTTAACCATATGGAAATAAAATTCAACTAGATCTCCATAAGCAGGGGAGACTTTCAAGTGTGAGGAAAAATGGTCCCTTGAAATTGTTATGTAATACATTAAACTTCATCAGAATGTGGAATTTTTTTGCACTATTGATAACTGATAGAACTAGGTGGGGGAAAAAAAAAAAGACTACACGAGTAAAGCATTAGTAACACTGGACAATACTGTAATTTACCATGAAATTCAGTAATTGGAGAGCCCAAACTTTTTAAAATAAAAATAAACATGGATGCTATTCTTCAAACATGATAAATATAATTTAACTAGATGTTGGGAATATTTCCCTCCTTAAATAAACTTTGATGAATTTTGTCAAAATATACTGATAATCACAATTCTCTTTCAGTCCAGTGTACATCAGAATATCAATGACTTCTATTTGTAATGTTTTATACACAATTCCTCCTTTGATCTCCTGAGCATGAAGTGGGTTTTGTGGGTTTTGTAAGTTTTATTATCTCTACTTTGTAGGAAGGTTAGCAAACTAAGGCTTAAAGAGGGTAAACAGATTACCTTCATTTCTTAAGCATGGGGATTAAGAAGGGGGGAAAAAAGAGCTATGACTTCACAATACAGAGAAATCCCAAAAGTAAACTCCCTGTAGAAATCCTAGGTTCTTGAGAGGCTAAAGGATCTGCCTAGAGTCACATAGTTACTATAAAACATAGTCAGGCCTTGAATCTATGTCTCCCTAACCCTTAGAGACACTCTGATCCCAATGTCATTCTACCTTCAATTGTATAGTTACTACTTATTAGAAGTAGGAATTAAATTCATAAACCTTTTGACTTCAAAATCAATTCCTTTTTCATTCTACTTTGTTTCTACATTTCAGTCAGTTTCCAATGGCAGTTCTGTTCTTCAACAAGAAACAGCCAACTATCCAGACTATTAAGCATTTAAATTAGTATTGGCCCATTCCTACCCCCAGGCCAGCATTCATACCTGGATTCTGTGGCCCACCCACACTCTGCCATCTATGCCTTCATTCACAAGAAACACAAACAAAATTATGACTCAGATATATTTACTTTCAATATCAAGTTCACACCACCACATAAACCTGGCTGCAGCTTGACTTAAGCCATTCATACATGTGTATTTTTTGTCTTCTGCTTGTTCTATTACTCTAACATATGACATCCTATCTAAATAACCTCTGTCTGCCAAAATTCCTGATTTCCCGCCCTTTGTTTTGGCCTTTGAGATTCCCTAGCTTCTCTAAACCTCACCAGACAGTAAAGGCAATATAGTGTAAAGGAATGAGAACTGATCTGGAAGCCAGGAGACCTAAATTCTAGTCTTTTATGAACTTTTATTCAAATTCTTTTATGAACTAGTTACATTACTTTGTAGCCATCACTAAACTTATCAGGCCTCTATGTCCACAACAATTAAATAAAGGGATTAGATTAAGAATCCATTTTCCTTTTCTTTTTTAAGACATTGAGGCTTAAGTGATTTGCCTAGGGATGTACAACTAGAAAATGTCTAAGGTTTTATTTGGCCTTGGGTTTTCCTTACTCCAGAGCAAGTGCTCTCTCCACTGGGTCATCTAGCTGTCCCAAGATAAGGGATTCTTAACCTTTTTTTGGTCAATGACTGACAAGAAGAGCCCCAAATTTTGCTTTAATTCACAGGTCTTAATATATTATATACAATATGTTTCATTACATTATTTTCTCCAAAAAATGTGACCCCTTTTTAATTTTACCAGTGTACAACTATTCTTGTAATTAGCTAAGCTTATAATAATTGTGTTATTTTGGACTCCTTACTTTCACTCACCCCACATATCTTTAGAAGCTGCCAATTTTTACTATTGTTCTCTATACAACATTCCTTCTGTATATCCCCCTTTTAAACTCACATTCCAGACATTATTGTAATTTAGGGACCTCATTACATTTTTATCAGACTATTAAAAGCCACCTACATGGCAAAATGAATAGAACAGTGAGCTTGGAATCAGGAACACAGATACTTGAGTTGAAATCCAGCCTTAGACAATCATCTTTGCTCACATTTCTCTGACTTTCAGACTGGTATATGACAAAATATTAATGACTTGTGTGGGAGTGTAAATGTATATACACGAAGACACACAGGGGTATGTGAATATTTGTACTTATGTATGCACACTAATATACATATATGTGTATATATATGTAATGTCTGGGCTAGCTTTCTGGAGGTCCTCTGGAAGGACCTTGGTCTCAGCAGAATGAACACCGGGAGAATGGTTAGGAATAAAGTCTAGATTTTTTTATTCTGGCCCAGTCTTGATCCTTTTTAGCCCTTATATACCTTATTGTAATTACATCATTACATTATTATGTGTGAACTTAGAGAACCATAATATCACCAAGCTAAGCACTAAGTATATATGTGAACTAGAGAATCATCATCTCATCAATTCTGCTCTGTTAACACCTTGTTCTAAATATCCTTATTTCAAGTATAACAAAAGTGGTCAAGCTCTCCTTAACTTCTCAGGAAAGGTGAGAACACCAAAGGGAAGTGGGGAGCCAAACCAACATTGTCAGCAGGTTCCCTCTGGGCTGAAAGATCTTATACCTTATCCAGAGTTCCCCCACTATCTGTGGCCCTCTACATATATCTATACATGTGTGTATACATATGTTCAATGCAATCTTTTATTTGTTCTCCCTAACATCTAAGTGGGGTAGTATAGGTGACCCTGGTCAAGTCACTTAGCTCTCTTTGCCTCAAATTCTTATCTGTAAAATAAACCAGAGAAGAAAATGGCAAATCACTCCACTATCTCTGCCAAGAAAACCCCAATGTGAACAAGAAAGGTCAAACAAAATTGAACATCCATGCAATTAAGATGAATTCCTAATTGATCTCCACACTTCAAGTTTCTCTCTATACATGGCCCAGACAAACTGATCGTAATATTCTTCATAATTATTCAATAACAACTAAAATACAAACATGAATTAGAAATTAAGTAAAATACTACCCTTTAATTGAACCAAGCAAGGAAAGAGAAATACATTTATATTGAAAACTTTCTCCCAAATTGTAATTGGAAATAATTCAGTTTTACTTAATACTTTTACATATATATATATATATATATATATATATATATATATATATACACATACATATATATGCATACATATATATGCATACACAAAGAAAAATAGTTACTGATGAAGAGAGTGGGAAAGAAGAGAATGATTAGGAGATTGAGCAGCAGGTACAGAGAAGAATAAGAGTCCAGTTTTTGTCTTCTATAAAGGATAACACTAGGAAAAGTTTGGTACTCCTCCTTCAAGCCCTTCAGTCAGAAGGAAGAGATGGTAGAGAGAGGTGTTGTTAAAATTTAAATTAGCAGCATGATGATAAGATTAGAGGTGATAAAACTTAACCTGGGCACATTTTGTTCAATGGAGATGAAACTAAACATAATAGAGATCATTGAAAACGTGAAAACATATAATGTACAACACCTTCTTTAATTTTTTCTGTGTATCACATCAATGAAGGGGTAGAGTGTGTCCTCTCATATCTCTTCATTTAATTTATGCTTGTTCTTTATAATTTATTTACATTTACTTTTGATTTTTATTTTGCTTGTGTGATTATTATTTTCCATTTACACTATAGCAGACATTGCGAATATTTTTTTTTCTTGGCCTGCTTACTTTACTCTGCATTAGTTAATGTAGCTCTTTCCATCGTTCTCTGCATTAATTGCATTCTTCACCATTTTCCACAGAACAGTAATATTCTTTTAGATTCATTTACAGTAATTCCTCTAGCTATTTCCCAATTGATAGAATCCATTTTATATTTAAATCTTTACTATCACTAAAAGTATTTCTACAAATATATTGGTATACATTGGGACTTTCCTGGCATTGATAATTTTACTGAGGTATTAGAAAAAAGTGGAATATCTGGTTCAAAGTGGATGAATACTTTAGTCACTTTGTCTTCCAAATTGTTTGAGAAAATGATTGTATCACAGCTCCACTAACAATGTATTGGTGCACATATCATGCCTCAATCTCTTCCACATTTGCTTGCCATTTTTATTATTTTTGCTAATTTTCAGGGTATGAAGTATAGTCTAAGGTATATTTTATTTGCATTTATCTTTTTAGTAATAATTTGGAGCATTATTTCATGTAGCTGTGGATATTTTGTAATTACCTTTTTGAAAACCATACTATTTGGCTATTTATCTATTAGAGCAAAACTAATAATTATAACTAGAAAAATATTTTGCTTGTATTTCTTAAATATCTTATCAGAGATATGTGATAAACATTTTTTCTCATTTGATAGCATTTCTTCTTATCCCAAATACATTAATTTCACCTGTTTGGAAGGAGTCATTTATATTTACTTAGCCAATTTTAGTTTTCAGAAAATTTATTTATTAGTTCAGGCTTATCACTCTTAATTCTATTCTTTCCCTTTAATTTATGTGCACTTGTGGAAGAGCGTGCATCAGGATTTTATAGGAAAATTATACAAATATATATTTATGAGTACACATATATATATGTATGTGTATTATACATGTATACATATGCATATGTATAAAACTAATTGTTCTTACTTTTGTAAATAACTTTACTTAAAACTATTTGAGACTGTTATCTGATAATCTGTGAAGCAAGATAGATCTCCTTATGAGCAAAAAATACTAGGAAAATCCAATCTCTGAGTTTTAACTTAGAAAACTATCTAGAAAATTTAAAAGCAGAGATAAATATAGCAGCAGTGTGGATTAAAGGGTAAAGAAGAAGGCATAAAAACCTGCTAGAAAGTCATTAAGGTCATCCAGAAGGTTAATAATGTGCATCTGTGATAGAATGGCAACAATTAGAATAAAAAGTTGGGGATAGATGCAAAGAGATATAAGAACAATAATAATCATTGGTAATTTGCTCTGAAATGTGGGGAAGAATAGAGTTAAAGATAATTTCAAGGTTTCAAACTTGAGAAATAGGGTGAGAAATAGTGGTGACAGGAGCTGTGAAGTCAAAAAGAAAAAGAAAGGTTGCATGGAAAAGATAATAATGTTGGTTTTTAAATATAAATTTGTAGAGCACTCACCATTTTTACTCATTAATGTTTTTTTTATTCCAAGCAACTATACTTTTGCTGCTTTTACTCATATTTTATTAGGCATAGACAAAGGCAATTTACTGAGTATTTTTCATCCTCAGATGATCAATATACTAGTTCTATTTTTTAAATCAACAGATTGCAATTGAAACAATTCAGGAATATACTAAGCTTCTTGAGGGCAGAACCACACATTGTTTGTCTTTTAAGTCTCAACAATGCATGGTACTATTGGTCCCAAATACATGCTTATTATATGAATAAATGAATAATTTAATGGGGGAAAAGGGTAGAGGCTTCAAAAATCTGTCATTTTAAGTTCAGCTGTATGGTTTGCCTATCCAAGATTGTTACCCCACCTGGCGACTCACTCCTTGGCATTTCTGCATCTGAAATTTGGCTATTGAAGGCTTGCAGGCTACCTCATGTGCTTATTCAATAGAATAAAATACATTCTCTTTAATATGCTTATTTTAGATGTATTCTCACAGATAACATTTATTTTTCAACTATCATAATGTTCCCTTCTTAAATGATTTCTTGCTTATGATATTTTCTCATTTCAGACTTTGACAAATGGTGTAAAGTATTTTGCTGAAAAAATATTAGAGAAGTAAACTGACCCAGATTTATTTTAAATCATTCCCCTTCATTTGAACTCCTAACATTGGTCTTAAGACTGAAGGTTCATCCAGAAATATGCCTTTGTGTTATGAGATCTTTTCCTTTTTTGATCATTTGCCAATACCATATTTCCTAGACACAAACCATAAAAGTAACAAGAATAATTTACTTGCTCCAAGGGCAGATACCATGCTTTCCTTCTCTTGTAGCTTTCTTGGTCACAATAATAACTAGTATTAAATGATAATTTATGTTTTACAAAGCACTTTAGGCATTTCTCATTTGATCCTCACAAAAACTTCATAAGGTGGGTCCTATTATTAATCCCATTTAAAAGATGAGGGTTAAATGCTAAATATCTGATAACTACCTTAGGGCACATTTGAACTCAGTTCTTAATTCCAAGGATAGTACTTTTACCCATTGTGCCATGTACAGGTTACCTAGCTGACAGTGAATTGATCATACCTTATGACTTCAAGAATATCAGATTTTTTAACTTTGAAGTCTTTCTTCATGACTCCTTCCTTACCTAGCAAACAGTATTCTTGAGTGTTCATGGCTTAAAAAAACAAACAAAAAAAAAAAATCTCCAAACTTCTCATTCTGAAACTTGAATCTAACTTTTACTTAACTCAGAAATAGTCTATAACTGAACCAAAGTGTTTCAGTTTGTTAGACTTTGACAAAGCTTGTGTTATAATTTCAAATTTATATGAAGCCTAGAATCAAATCCCTAGATATTGGAGTACCTGGATATGGAAGTAAGAATTGAATGGGTTTTCTTTCAACATTTCTTTTCAATGGATGTAATATTAACCAATAAGCATTCAATAAATATGCATTAAGAACCTGCTATACATGAGGCACTGTGCTAAGCAGATATAAGCCAAATTTTAAAAAATTAAAAATAAAAAAAAAATAGTCCTGGTCCTCCAACAACCTAATAGGGAAGACAATACACAAAGAGGAAGAACAAAAAATAATGGAGGAGCAAAGTTACCAAAAGGAGTGCAGCTGGTGGAAATAAGAGAAGATTATGTTGAATTCCTTCTTTAAATGGAGATTCTAGAGTCTATGGACCTGCTCTCCAGTCAGAAGGTACTATCAGAGAGGCTGAGGATACTGATGAAATAAAAATACTAAGGTGGATTTTCCTAATAATGGATTTCCTGATAAAGGAAAGCATGAAGGATCATGCATGAAGAAGGTAAGGAAGGTGATCAGTGTGAGTACTGTTTGCATCAATGCAGATGGCAAACTATCTATGCCTTCATTGTGATAAATATGTGATATTCAACAATTTTTATATATAGATTTACCTTATAGCAAGAGATCTACCCAATGTACTGACGATCTTCCCTTAGATTTCTTTATTGATCAATAGTACCAGTGAAATTGTGTTTGACTATCAACTATTTGAAGCTTTACCCATGATGATAAGCTTTATCCAGATTAACCTAATTTCCAATCATACATTTCTTCAATATTGCTTATATTGCTTCTTGAGCATCATTATTGGAAACACAATGCAGCCTACTTCTCAATCCACAATGAGCAATTAATTGCCTTTTGTGTCACCTATAATTCTGAATTCTTAATGATTGGGGTATTCTAAAATTTTTATGAATACAGAATCACTTGTAGTAGTATTCACATTAAGTAAATGAATCTTTGAAAATAGAACTAAAATGCAGATAGTTTCTAATTTGTTGTAATGATTTTTTGCTCCTAGAGAAAGAAAGAAGAAACATATCTCCTTTGAAGGTGGTAAGGCACATTTATAGAATGATATATAATATGAAATACTATCAGTGTTTCAGCTTATTTTAATTAAATACTTATCTTTGTTATAGTGGAGGTTTCAATGGGAGGGTATTGCTGAGATAAAAGCATTAAAGTATAGAAATAAAAAGACAATTAAAAATACATTGTGCTGTTTTCACTTGATACAAATTTATGGTACAAAATTTCAGTTAGGCCCTCATTATTGCTTATCAGTATTTATATTCTGGTCTCATTGCCTTTGCAACTTACTAGGCATAAGCAAAAGTTCCAAATTTTTACTTTTTTTCTGTTAACAAACACCCACAACCCTAATTCTTATACTTACATGAGAAAAACTACTCTCCTACTTTTCTGAGGACTGTGGTAAAACCACGTGAACATCTGACTCCATAACTTCATTAATCTTTAATTTTCTGTATCTTCTCTAACTTTCTCCTCCTTTTCTCAGTTCAGAGTTCTTTCTTGTTCACTAGGGTTAATATGTCTGTGAATATATTTGGCCCTATGCCTTCTTCCTCAAACTTGAATACTACAATGGCCAGGTGACCAGGATTCATTCCCTCTTTTCCATGCATCATCCATCCCTATATGTTTTTAACTTTTGGGCTTCTTGTGCCTATTTAATTTTGTGGCATTCTACTATATTTGTCATGTAATATATAGGAATACTATCTGTAGTTATAACTTAGATTCCCAGGAAAATAGAAAACAATTTTAAATCCAAACTATATATAGTTTACATTTAACAAAAATCTGCATTCCTTAGGCATCTAGCACAGGACTTTGTATACAGTAGTCTCTTTACACATGCCTGATGATTGAATGAATCAATGAAAAAAAATAATATTTGACTTAAAGATATGATTTTTATATTTTTTCAAGAACAAATGCATTCTACTAAAAGATCTTAAAATATATATTTAGACAATTTGGCTTCTTCTTGCATTCAAACTAGAAATTTAATTTATAAAGCTTTGTTTGTTTCTTTGTGTACTTACTTCTTCTTGTTTACTCCCTGTAGATATCAGAAGAATGAAGGTATCAGAGTAGGTAATGAGGAAACACATTTTTTTGTAGATGTCATTTTTTATAGATGATGTGATGGTACTTAGAGAATAATAGAAAATCAGCTAGAAAGAAACAATTAACAACTTTAGGAAACTTTCAGACTATAAAATAAACCCCATATAAATCATTGTCATGTCTATACAATACCAACAAAGTCCAACAGCAAGACATAAAAAGAGAAATCCCATTTAAAATAATTGTAGAGAAAATAAAATATTTGGGAGTCTACCTGTCAAGAAAAACCCAGGAATTATACAAACACAATTACAAAACTTTCCCCATAAATAGTTATATCTAAACAACTGAGAAGTATCAATTACTTATGAATAAGCTGAGCTGATATAATAAAAATGATAATTCTGCCTAAATTAATCTACTTATTCAATGGCATATCAATAATCAATAAAGCTGCTAAAAATTATTTTATAGAGCTGGGAAAAATAATAACAAAATTCAATCTGGAAGAACAAAAGGTCAAGAATATTAAGGTAATTAATGAAAAAAAATGGTGAAGGAAGTTAGCCTAGCTGTACCCAGACCTAAAAACCATATTACAAATGGCAGTCATCAACATCATTGGATACTGGCTAAGAAATAGTGTTATGGATCAATGAAATAGGTCAGGTATACAAGAAACAATAGTCAATGACCATAGTAATCTACTTTTTGATAAACCTACTGTTGGGATAAGAATACACTATATGACTATAGTGCTGGAAAAACTAGAAAATGGTATGGTACAAACTAGGGATAGATAAACATTTAATACCCTATAACAAAATAATGTACAAACAGATTTATGATTTAGACATAAAGTTTGACACTATAAGAAATTTAGGAGAACAAGGAATAGTTTACTTGTCAGATCTTTGGAGAAATGAGGAATTAGAGAATATTATTAAATGCAAAATAGATAATTTTTGATTACTTTAAATATAAAAGAATTTTGCACCAAAAAACAACAACAACAACAACAACAAAAAACAATGCAGTCAAGATTAGAAGGGAAGCAAAAAGCTGGGAAACAATTGTGACATCCATGATTCTGATAAAAGCCTCACTCCTAAAATATAGAGAGAACTATATTACATTTATAAGAATACACAATTCATTCCTCAAATGATAAATGGTCAAAGGATATGAACAGTTTTCAGATGAAGAAAGTAAAGCTATCTATAATCATATGAAAAAATGCTCTAAATCATTGTTGATTAGATGAATGCAAATTAAAGCAGCTTTGAGGTATCATCTCATAGATTGGCTAAGATGATAAGCAAAGATAATGATATGTGTTATAGGAATGTGGGAAAACTGGGATGCTAATGTGTTGTTGGTGGAATTGTGAGCTGCTTCAGACATATTGGAGAGCAATTTGAAACTATGCCAAAAACCTATAAAATTGTAATATAGCAATGCCACTACAGGGTCTATATCCCAAAGAGATTATAAAAGATTTAGAAAAGGACCCCATGTGAAAAAAATGTTTGTAGGAGCTCTCTTTGTGGTGTCAAAGAATTGAAAATTAAGTGGATGCTCATCAATTGGGGAATGACTGAATAAGTTGTGATATATGAATGTAATGAAATATTATTATTTTATAAGAAATGGCAAGTAGGTTGATTTCAGAAAAGTCTGGAAAGACTTAATATGAACTGATAGTGAGTGAAATGAGTAAAACCAAGAGAACATTGTACACAGTAACACTAAACTTTTATGAAGATTAACTGTGATAGATTTAGCTCTTTTCAGAAATCCATTCCTCCAACATAATGCCAATAGATTTTGGATAGAAAATGCCATCTGCATCCAGAGAGAGAACTATGGAGGCTGAATGAAGATCAAAACATACTATTTTCATTTTTTTTGTTTCTTTCTTGTGGTTTTTTATTTTGTTCTGATTTTCTTTCCCAACATACCTCATATGGAAACATGATAGAATGTCTGTACATATATAATCTATATAGGGTTGCTTGCAGTCTTGGGATGGGAGGGATAATAAGGGAGGGAGAGGGGAAATTTGGAACTCAAAACCCAATAAAAATGAATACTGAAAACTATATTTACATATAATTAGAGAAAATAAAATAGTATTAAGTGAACTTTTAAAAAAAAATCAAAGAAAGAAATTAAGTAGTATCTACATGCAGGAAAAAAACATTTTATATTACAAAGCAGAGATTTATTTTCTTCACATTCTTTCTTTCTCAACTTTCTTTAATTTGGCAAGAAGTCTCTCTATTTGTATGTTCCTTTTTGATCTCTATCTGAAGCTTCATTTATGTTTGTGCAATGAAGGTTCTACATTATGATACAACAATATTCTAGGAGACAAAGTCTGAGGAAAAAATAGGATTATACTGGTACAAATGACCATACAAACATTAATTCATGTGTATACAATCTCATTTTTAGATATTATGATCATGAGTCTAAAATTGGAACGGACCCATCAGTCATCTTTTCCATATCCCTTCATTTAAGAGAAAAAAATGAGGCTTAATGTGATTGTGAATTTGTACAAGGGAACCCAACTAGTAGGAGGCAGAGCCAGGATTTGAAGTGAATTCCTCTGATTCTAAATCCAGGATTCTATCTGCCAAAGCACAAGAGAAGAAGGTTCTTTCACCATCCATATCCATATCCTTATCCATATCCATATCTAAATCTCTATATATCTTTATCTCTATATTTCTGGCTGTATTTATTGTTCATTTCAATGATCTGGAATCGAAATAATAGTCCCATTAAATGAAACACAATTGATTAGCGAAGAAAAACATGTACCCAACTATATACAAACAAGATACATGCAGGATAAATTGAGGTCCATAGTAGAGAGAAGACATTAATATTAAGGTCAAATGGGAAAGGTTTCTTGTAGAAGATAACATGTTAGTTGTGATTTAAAAAAAGAGCCCTGGAAAATTAGAGATGAGGAAAGAGAGGGTTCCAGGCAAGGGAGGCAGTCAATGAAATGACATGAAGTAAAAAGATAGAACATGTGACTCTGAATAAGTACTTTAATTTTTAAGTGAGCTTATTTTTCTCATTTATAAAGTTAGGTGGTTAGGAATTCTAATGTTCTTTCTAATTTCCAATCTCTGATCCTAATCTTTAGCTGTGTCTTTCAGTGTGCCTGCAAATATGAACTAAAGGTCATGAGACAATTTTTGGTGTTATCTTTTATTTCACATTTTTTTTCCATTTAAAAAACCCACAACTTTGAATGACATTATTATACTCCAGTGAAATATGAGCAGTACAACCACCATCAGCCAGAAAATTCTACATTAAATAATATTGTCAGAACACATGTGAAGCATAAAATAAATTCCCATTTCATTAAGGATGTATAAGATTTTCTGCTTTACTATTATTCTATGAAATGAAAGCATTTCTTATGTTTTGTTTGAGAAATATGTAAAATCAGTCATAACATCAGCTGCATCTTACAGCCTCAATGCACTAGTCTTTTATTGTAACTTTACATTGTATTTCTGAAATGCCTTTAATCTGCGGGAGGCAACAATCACATTGTGCTGATGCTATGCCAACCATGACCAAATCCTAGCTTAGATTTGAAGAAAGTGGAATCCTAGGGAGTAAATATTGCTCTAGAGAAACAACAATCAGTACATAAATGTACTTGTATATCCCCAAAGAAGATGCTTTGCCAGGTAAGTGCCTAAGAGAAAGCTTAGAGAAACCAAGTAGCTGAATAAACCAGAAGCTGAATGTGAACTTAGCATGTAGGAATCCCTGAATAGGTACCACACCTTTATTCTTACTTGCCCTAATACCAAATGTTCTTATAATGCAGATGGTGCAGTATGTTATAGCAAGTGTGAATGACTATGCAGTTATTCTCTTACGAGGATAAATTAATAAATCCATTGCTACATCTCTGTCTCTTCTTTTTACTTTAGCCACTTTATTTTTAAATAGTATTTTTCTAATTACATTTCAAGATAATTTTAAGCTTTTATTTTGTGAGAAATTTGGGGTTAAGTGACTTGCCCAGGATCACACAGCTAGTAGGTGTCTGAGACTGGATTTGAACTCAGATCCTCCTGACTCCAGAATTGGTCCTCTATCCACTGTGCCAGCTAGATGCCCTTACCCTTCATTCTTATAAGATTTAGAATTCTGGTTTTCTTCTTTCTTCCCCTCCCTCTCCTCTCCTCTTATAAAAATGGTAGGCAATTTGATATGTTATACATGTGCTAACATATAAAACATATTTCTATTTCTGTCACAGTTGTGAAAGAAGAAATAGATCAAAATGAAAAGTAACTAAAAAAAGTCAATGAAAAAAAATTATTTGATCTGCATTTAGAATCCATCAGTTCCTTTCCTAGATGTGGATAGTATTTTCCTTCATAAGTCCTTTGTTCTTTTTTTTTAATCATTGTATTGCTGAGAAGAACTGACTTATTCACAGATGCTGATCAGAAAATGTTGCTGATACTATGTATAATGTTTTCCTAATCTGATCATGTTGCTTTGCACAAGTTTGTACAAGCTTTTCTAGGCTTTTTCTGAAATCTGCCTATTCATTATTTTCTTGTTGCATAATAGTATTCCATTACATTCATATAACACAACTTTTTCAGCTATTCCCCAATTGATGGGCATCTTCTCAGTTTCAACATATTGCCACCATGAAAGGGTGATTATAAATATTTTTAGACATGTAAATCCTTTTCTTCTTCTTTTTTTTAATTATTTCTTTGGGATACAGACTTGACTTTAGCCATTTTTAAAAAGATCATAAAGAATGCTAAGAGAAAAGTTACAACAATCATAAAATTGTTAGAAAATGAAGGAGAAAGAGCAATTATATAAAAGTTAAAAGGAAAAGAAAACCAATGATTCATGACCATGTGAATTGATGGGGGGCGAGGGAGAAGAGTGTTGACAATTTTTTTTAAATCACCATTGGGAAGAAAACACAAAGAAACAGAAAATACGGGATGCTGTTTGAATAATTTTCTGCCAGTAAGATATAGAGAAGTTGCCTATTTGCTTTGATAGATATCCTTATTCAGTTGTTCTCTACATTAATGAAATCTTGTCTAAATGCTATCTTCATTATCATTCAAAATATTTACATAGTCTTATTATATAAGACTACCAATAAGACTATTTACATAGTCTTGTTATATAAGACTACTTATAAGACGTACCAATATTAGATAGTTGGAAACAAACTATTGCCTTGAGTGTACAAATAATCTAATAATTCTGAACCTCCCATAATGAAAATGACAAAGGATATTTATCCCAGAGCTTAAAGGGACTTTAGAGAATATGCATTCTAAACACCTGTTTTATTTATAAGTAAACTGAGATTTAAAGAGAGCATGTATATATAGGTGTGTTACACATAATACAAAATTTGAACCAAGATCTTCCAACATGAAACTCAACTTTCTTCCTTATTTATTTTTCAGTCATTTTTAGTGGTGTCTGACTTTTTGACAGTTCTATTTTGGGGGTTTTCTTGACAAATATACTAGCATGCTTTGCTGCATTTTTTTCCCCCTCTGGTTCATTTTACACATGAGAATACTCAGGCAAACATGGTTAAGTGACTTTCCCAGGGTCACACAGCTAATATCTTCTATGGTTGGATTTGAAGTCAGCAACTCTTCCTGATTCTTAGCCCAGTGCTCAATCTATTGTGCCATGTAAGAGCTTCCTCCCTCTACATCATAACCAATCATTAGGAAAAGTTTCATGTATTTAGTTAGGCATGATGAGAGGCAAACAAAAACATATTCAGCTATTATAACCTATAATGAGAAGGGAAAAAAAAGATGGATGGATGGAAAATAATATATTCAAGCTTCTAAATTTGTCCTTCTCCAGTGATAAAAAGCAATGAATTTTATCCATATATTCAAATCAGTATGAGAACTTTGCTTTCCATGTTATAAATTTATGTTTGCATATATATATATATATATATATATATATATATATATACATATATACATATATATAATACACACACACATATATATACTAAATTTGTCAGATATTACCAATCAAGATCAAGTTTATTACTGTGTAAATTATTTGAGTAGTTTAATTTTCTATAGGCTGAGTCTTTAATGCTTTATATAATAAAGTTGTCTAAAGTCAAGTATCTTTATGCTATCAATTTTAAAATTGATCATTAAATAATTAATATTAATAATTAATATAATAAATATCAATAATTAATCTGATAAAATAAATTAAAATTTTAAATTAGCTATTTTAATTTTCATTTTTCCTTTGATTTTGCCCATCCCTACTTTTCCTATGGAGAAATTAAACTTATTTTAAGCATTTGTGTCTCTCCATTAATTTTTATTCCTAATAATGTATCATTACTTTGTATAGTGATATTAATGTAGATCTTTTTTGTACCTTACATAATTTTGAGATTTTCTTTTCATTTAAGTAATGTGACTTTTTAATTTTTTGTTCTATTGTTTTTTTGTTTTTTGGCATGGAGAATGGTGTTTTGTTGGTTTCATTAATAATGTATCTTGTAGAGATGATTATAGCTTTTGAATATTTGATTCAATTTTCTTTTTTTTTTTTATTTTTGATAAGTAGATGATGTTTGTTCCTGACTTTCTCCATCTTTGAGAAACAAATTTTTCTAAAAGTCTTTGGAAAGCTGGAAGGAAATATGTGCTTTAATTTTGAGTCATTTTGGCTACAATATTTCTTGTAAATAATAACATTTCTCAAATCTACCTCTGCAATTTATCTTTTCCCTCAATCCCTGCATATCCAATTATGTACAAGATATTTTCAATGACACTTGAAATTTCCCATGTCCCAAACTAAGCTCATATTCTATTCCCTTAGTGACAACTCCCAAAATACTCAGCTGCATACCTGCTATTGCCAGTGCCCATGTTATATAAACTGAGTATGTAGTACCTAGCACAGTTTTGGGACCTCAGTAAATATTTGAAAATTTTAATTGAATCACTGTGATTCTCCAGGGTCAATTATCTATGATGACATCATCATCTAATTTTCACTTTCACACATCTAATCAATTATTATATTATGTTTTAGTTATTATATTCCTTGAAATCTTACAGATTCAACTTCTTCCCCTATTTCTATATTCCTGCTTTATGCACTCCTCTCCCTATAATCTAGGATCTTATTTGTTTAGGTTTAGACTGACTACTATTTTCTATCCTTTGGTCATTTTTCTGTTCTAAGACATTCATATGTAGTTACCATTCATATGTAGGACAAACTAGTCTTACAATTTATTCATTTCCCTACTCAGGGTAGTGAAGGATAAAATGCTGAAAATGAATCAGAAAGACCTAAATTCAAATCTAGACTCAGACAATTGATAGCTATATGACTTTGAACAAATTATTTAAATTCAACTTACCTCAGTTTTCTCTTTTATAAAAATTGAGATAATAATAACTACCTCAAAGTGTTATTGTGAAGATTAAATGAAAATGCATGTATAGTACTGTAATGGGCTGAGGTTTGAGCTGATGCACTGAGGTCCCAAGTACATGAGGCTAGATAGTAATTGGGCTATACTCTATTAATATACATGATTGGATAAAGAATGGTCCCTGCCCACTCTCCCTGCAAGTCCTGATGTGTTGTATAGGAAATGACGATTTTGGTGGGTGGAGGCAGAGAGAGAGACAGGAAGAGAAGCTGGGAGAGATTGGGCTGGGTTCGAGACTCCGAGCTGCTGGTTTTGTGACTGCTGGTCGAGCTAGCTTCTTGACTCAGCTGCACACATTGCTATCGCCGATTCTCTTCCACCTCCGATCCTTCTTCACTGAGAATAAAGACTGACGATTTTCCCCTAACCTGAATTCCTGTCTTGTGCTGATCTTAAAATACACGATCTTCACATAGTACCTGACAAATCTAAAAGTACTTTATAAATGCTAAATATTGTTATTACTATTGCTATTATTAACATATTATGATTCAAATCAAATTTTATTGCTATTATTAACATATGATGATTCAAATCAAATTTTTATTGATTTGTCTACCATTAAAGATACTTCTATACTTATCCTACATCACTGATTATTATTCTTTAATAAGACTTTTCTTTCAATTTAATTAAACATTCATTTAGTATCAACTGTATTTTGTGGTTTGTTATATAGTACCTAGTAATATAAAACTCTGCAATCCAATAATCTGATAAGAACTTATTACCATAAGTAATCTGGCAAGAACTATTGTCAAATAGAGAACCATGAAAGAATGGGAAGGGAAAGAGTCTGTTTCTGGCTCTTTTATTTAACATATAATAATATAGACATTAATTTTAATGTTAAAATCAATAGATATAACTCGCACAAACAAAACCTCTCAGAGAGGTACTTTTAAATAATTTTAAATGTTTAGGAGCCCTGAGACCAAAAAGTATGAGAACCACTGCTGTCGCCTTTTGAATTCTGGTTTTGTTTTCCAATCTGACAGCTATTCCAGTGTCCCTCCTCCAGCAAATTCAGTGAATTCACCATCTTTGCTATTATTCATTTCCTTGATTATATGTAGTTTATCTCTTCCCTTTTTGACTAAACATTGAAAAATTCATCTATACCACTGCTTTCACCTTTTCTCTCATTTAGTTCTAAACTTCATACAGTCCTATATAATTTGATTGTTTAGCTGAAACTGCAATCCTAATACATCTTAACCTCACCATAGTTTTTTTTTGGTAAATTGTTGATCACTCTCTGTTTCTGGATATTCTCTTTTCTCTAGATTTTGATGATATTATTCTCTCTGTTAGTTATCCTTATATTTACTAGATCTCTCATTTTAAATCTTCTTTGCTGGTTCTTCATTCAGCACATATCCATTAACCATTACTTCTGTACTGGAATTCTGGAGCTCCAGAATCTCATGATTGTGTAAGACATTAACTCTGAAAGCCCTACCTCCTCAGGAATTCTTCAGTCCTCAGTCCACTCTCTCCCTCTGATTGGCGAGGATAATGGATGGGATATGATTTTAGAATTCCCCTTATTATTTCCTAATTTACTGTTCTGGACTTCATGATCTATAGAAATTCATCATTTGTAAGATGACATCAAATTTGAAATTCATACCTCCTAAGTATCTTGGCCTCTGGGCCTTCTCTCTTCCTCTTTTTGAAAAGAGTAGAGGATATGAATTGGATCTTCCAAGATCTCTACCATTTAAGGAGAGTGCCTTGAGACTTCCAAATATCATTTACCATCCTGACTGCAAGGTTCATTGTGCTCCTGGACCAAGTATCCACTCCCTTTCAAGCATCTTTTATATATTATCTTCCCCCACTAGATGGTGAGCTTCTTGAGGGCAGAGATGATCTTTGTCTTTTTTTTTTTTTTTTTTATCCCCAGCATTTAGTAAAATTCCTGAAACATAATAGTCACTTAATACATGTCAATTGATTCTAAATCAGAAGTTTCTTCCAAGGCTCTGTGTAGTGTTGTGGTTGGTTTTCTGGAGATCTTGGCGCACCCTTTGTTTCAGTAGAATAATCACCACCAAAATAGACAGGTGTTAAGTCCAAATTCTTCATTATCTCCTTCACAATCTTGTGTCCTTGCCTGGGGACCCGGGCTAGCTTTCTTGAGGTCCTCCATAATGTGTCTTGGTTACTGTGGAGGAAGCAGGAGGACCACCACCACGATCCTTGTCTTGAAGTCTGTCTCAATCCAAGAGCTTGTGCTCCAGCCTCCAGTCTTCTGTCCCCTCCAAATCTGTCTACAAGCCCTTCTGAATCTGTCTCTGGCTGAATTTGTCCCAGTTTATATGCAGTATACTAAGTATAAACTAATCATTATATCACTAGGGAACTAAGATGCTCCAAGTCATTATTAATCAGAGAAATGCAAATTAAGACAACTCTAAGTCACCACTACACACCTGTCAGATTGGCTAAGATGACAGGAAAAAATAATGATGATTGTTGGAGGGGATGTGGGAAAACCGGGACATTGATGCATTGTTGATGGAGTTGTGAATGAATCCAACCATTTTGGAGAGCAGTTTGGAACTATGCTCAAAAAGTTATCAAACTGTGCATACCCTTTGATCCAGCAGTGTTACTACTGGGCTTATATCCCAAAGAGATTATAAAGAAGGGAAAGGGACCTGTATGTGCACGAATGTTTGTGGCAGCCCTTTTTGTAATGGCTAGAAACTGGAAACTGAATGGATGTCCATCAGTTGGAGAATGGCTGAATAAATTGTGGTATATGAATATTATGGAATATTACTGTTCTGTAAGAAATGACCAACAGGATGATTTCAGAAAGGCCTGGAGAGACTTACACGAACTGATGCTGAGTGAAATGAGCAGGACCAAGAGACCATTATATACTTCAACAACAATACTATATGATGACCAGTTCTGATGAACCTAGCCATCCTCAGCAACGAGATCAACCAAATCATTTCCAATGGAGCAGTAATGAACTGAACGAACTATGCCCAGAGAAAGAACTTTGGGAGATAACTAAAAACCATTAAATTGAATTCCCAATCCCTATATTTATGCCCACCTGCATTTTTGATTTCCTTCACAAGCTAATTGTACAATATTTCAGAGTCTGATTCTTTTTATACAGCAAAATAATGTTTTGATCATGTATATTTATTGTGTATCTAATTTATATTTTAATGTATTTAACATCTACTGGTCATCCTGCCATCTAGGGGAAGGGGTGGGGGGTAAGAGGTGAAAAATTGGAACAAGAGGTTTGGCAATTGTTAACGCTGTAAAGTTATCCATGCATATAACCTGTAAATAAAAGGCTATTAAATAAAAAAAAAGATTAATTCAATCATACTGAACTAGAAAACTATTAATCACTATGCTAAACTAGAAAATCATTGTCTTATCAATTCCACTATTAGCACCTGGTAAGAATCCTTGTTTCAAGTACAGAGTTCTGGCTCATAATGGCTCCGTCCTGAACTTTCTTTTCTCCCTCTATACTATCTCACTTTTTGATTTTCTCAACTCACATAAGTTCATTTATTATCTCTCTGTAAGTGATTCCTATATCTATGAAACTTATTCTAATTTCTTTCCTGAATTCCTTTCCCATATCAGCCACTAATTTTTGGACAGCATAGTTTGGATATTCCACAAGTGTTGTGTCTGGACTAGCTTTCTGGAGGACCTCAGTACCAGCAGAGTCCTTGGTCTTAGAAGAGAAGTAAAGAGGTGGGATTCACATTGATGGTCAAACATGGAATCTGTTTATTCTAAATTCTTTCAGCCTTATATACCCTAATATCCTTATATAGCTATAGCAACACTGCACATGTGCTAACTATAGAATGTGCATGTGGGACCACATAAACAACTTGCTATTATATGTACACGACTCTTTGACACTTGTTATCACTCTGTTTCAATCACAACACAGGTTGTTACTGCCCCCTGACTTCTCAGGAAGGGTGACAGGCCCCAAGGGAAGATGGGAGCAGAACCAGACATGGTCAGCAGGTTCCCTCTGGGCTGAAGGGTCTTATACCTTACTCAGAGTTTCCCCACTGACTTTGACCCTCTACACACAAGCATCTCAAATTCAATATGTCTTAAACAAAACTACTTTACTTTGTCCCTTGCCCTCCCCTCTTCCCAACTATCTTATTACTGTCAAAGTCCCTTTTATTCTCTCACTCGCCCAGGTTCACAATGTAGGTATCTCCTCAACTCCACATTTATGCAATATACTTATGTATATATGTATATGTTTGTGTACCTCTATCAATAAACCTCATGAGTGTATATATATATATATATATATATATACATGCACACATACATATGTATACCTAATCTAATATATGAACATGAATATACATATGTATATTATATATAATATGATTACATATTATATAATATAGGAATATATATGTCCATATAGGTATACATGTATATATGTGAGCATTAGTCTCTCCCTGCCAAATGGGAATGATAATAAAGGTACTATTTTAAGCCTAAACATGGATTGATAATCAAAAATCAAAAGCATTTTGGTGATAGAGTAAAATCCAAACACTTTAGGTTGACATTCAAATACCTGAATTATTTGACCTTCACTCATCTGTTTAATTAAAAATCTCACTATTTATCCAAAGGATATTTCACCTTTTCAGATTTTTATTTTCAATATGAGATAGCATGTTATTAAAATTATATGTAAAAATTAAATTTGTAGTATATCATGACTTCATAAGTCTAGAAGTACCAGAGACATTATATGCCATCTTATCCAATCCTATTTTGCAGATGAGGAAGTTGAGCCCTAAGAAAGGAAAATGATTTGTCCAAGATTACATAAGTAGTAAGCATTAGACATATGACATTAGTTTAGAGATCTTACTAGTTCCACCTTTTGCATTTGTTGATATGCTGTCTTTTTACCATGTTGTTGCTCTTCTTCGTATGTTTTGTCTTTCCAACTCCACTGTAAACTCCCTACATCAGTTCAATTTTAAAAAATTAAATACATATTATTTACATATGTTTGTTATGTATATGTGCATATATATATATATATATATATGTTTGTGTATAATAACATATTATTGTGACTTTATGGCTTTTATTCACACATCCCCTTAATATAGGGCAGTGTTTTGCTTGGGGAGGGTTCCTAGTAGTCTTTATTCTTTATTTTTTCATGTTTTTTTGAGGGAGACTTATCCATCTTGGGTAATTATCTAGAGAGGTAGTTGAAGAAAACATCTTTTTCATAGGTTTTTTCTTTCTCTCTTTTAATCTTCTCAAAACTGCTCTGTCCCCTTTTGGTAGAAGCTAACCTAAACCTTGACATTACATGTCCTTTTGAGGTTATTCTCATTTCTGAATATTTCACATTTCTTACAAGAATGCAAAGCAGTAAAATGAACTATCATATATCAGAAGCCCCATTCTCACAGAATAGAGGTGAAAGTAAATCGGTTTCTCAAAGGGCTGCTGAGGAACAATTGAGATGAACACATTTGTGACTCAATCCTGTCTTCCTCTTCCAAGTCTCCTTGGATCTTGAAATATTTTAATTGTTCTTGAAAGCCTCCATCAACACTATTGGGAGGAGGATAACTAAGATTTTAATCTTTAATTTCTATTCAAATCCCTACCTTTATCTTTTCATCTTATGAAAATGCACTTTAAAGGAAGGGTTATCTTACCTCTAATGGCATTTCCGAAATTGTATTTCTTTGTGGAAATACAAGCTTTCTCCAAAGATACTGAATCCCATGGGTAGATACTATAGATACATACAGAATAAGTTTATTTGTTGTCTGATTCATTCAAATATTCCCAAACAAATGCCCTGATATGCTGTTATCCTGAAGCATCTGTTTTTGTCATCAATCTTACTTTAGTGTCTTCTCATTGTTATATCAAAAGAGAAGATAATTAATTTTAAGCTTGAATCCTAACACAATCCAGTGACCTTGAGACTAAGGTATCAAATGGCCCCTATTCTTTAGTTTAGACTTTTGAACAAAGCTCTACGTATACTTATAGAGTGCTATAACCACATTATATGGTTTCATTCACATAAAACTTTCACCTTGACATTCAATCCTATAGAGTCCAGGCTGCTCTAAAAAAGCATTTTATCTTATATCTCATGAGATGAACACTGAAATTTTTAGTTGGACTCCAAACACTTGAGAATTTAAACTTTTAAAAAAAGAATCAATTTTTCTTTTTTGAATAGTATTTTATTTTTCCAAATACATGCAGAGGTAGCTTTCAACATTTACCTTTGCAAAAATTTATGTTTCAAATTTCTCTCTCTTTCTCCTCCTTCTCTTTTCCTTTCTCTAAGAGAGCAAGAAACCTGATATAGCTTAAACATGTGCAATTCTTCTAAACATATTTCTATTTTTATCATGCTGCATAAGAAAAATCAGATCAAAGATGAAAAAAATGAGAAAAAAACTCAAACAAACAAACAATAAAAGGTGAAAATACTATACATTGATCCACATTCAATTTCTATAGTTCTCTCTCTAAATACAGATGACTTTCCATTCCAACTCATTCAGTTCCAAGGAACTGCCTTGAATCACCTCATTGTTGAAAAGAGTCAAGTATATCATATTTGATCATCAAATAACCTTGTTATTACCATGTATAATATTCTTTTGTTTCTGCTCACTTCATTCAGTGGAAGACCTGAATTTCAATCTCACTTCTATTTACTTTTTGCCTATATGACCCTGAACAAATCGCTTCATATTTTTGGACCTCAGCTACTTCATCTATCAAATGAAAAAATTCCATAAGAAGACTTCAAAGACTCTTCTATCTCTAAATCTATTTTCCCATGGCACATAATGGACAGACACTTCATAAATGTTTATTGACTAACAGACTATGAATTTTTCACCTTTCAAGCAATTGAGATTATAAACAAAATTGTTAGTAGTAATTTAATTTCACCTGGGGAACGCTTGCTAATATTGGTGTGTAACATATTATTAAATAGTATATACTCTAGGAGTATAGTATATACTTTTTGGAAGGGCTAGGATTGAAGACCCCAGACATTCTGAAGTTTATAACTTGAAGCTTACAAGGAGAAAAAGTGAAATATCATGTTTGTCTGGGAAGGATGCAATACCAAGAGATGCTTTCTCAAACTCTAAAATTCCTACCTTGAGGCAAAGCCCCAACTACCTCATCCTAGTCATGGTTCACACTTATTAAAAGCACAAATGTATTTCTGTCTTATCATAACAGTTATAAAAATTTCAAGAACATTTTGGCTTGACTAATAATGTTGATCATTTTCTAAAAACTTTACAATTGTGGCTATGTCTAAAACACTCTTATTGCAAAATTTTAAAGAAGATCAATTCAATGAGTCATTATAAAGTGAGGAGATTTTATTTTTTTTCTATTTTGCTGGTAACACATAAAATGGCTCTGAATGAAGTTTTTTTCAGTAGGGCAACATCATTGGAATAAGTATATAGACTTCCTTATGGTTATTTTGAAGAATAATTCACTTTATACACAAAAATTCTGCTCAATTTTCTACAAAATCAATCATGGTATTTTATAACCATACTTCCTAGAGCTAGTTTTAGACAGGAATATCTAACTAGGAATTATTATTTACACTTCAATTTAGGAAGCACTGTATTGTGCTAGAAATAAATATTGAATTGAAAGTCAAGGACATTTTGGTTCAAATCTCATATAAGACATGAACTAACACAAACTAATGTGTTGTGTGACCTTGGAAAAGAAACCTAAACTCTGTGAATCTCAATCTCTTGATCTCTACAATGGAGATAACAATAATATCTATCACACAGTTTCTATGGGGATAGAATGAAATGACAGAAAGTGTTTTGTAAAATCTAAAATGCTACATAAATGTGAGCTATCATTATTTTGTGTAATGCTTTGTTTGGTTATATTTAAAAATATAAATAAATAATAATTGACTGCAGAGAGATCAAAGAGAGACTGATCAAGTAAAACAAGGATTTTCAAAGACCTCCACAATCTAGTATTACTCTACCTTTCCAGTCTAAATGTACGTTGTTCTTTTACATGCATGCCATATAGCAGAAAAATTGCACTATTCAGTCTCCTTTTGTAACCTTTCATGCTTTCCTTCCTCCATGTGATTCTTAGTGTGTGTCTTATTCCTGTTCCTCTATTACAGTTCTAATTGTGAACTTGTATACATTCTTCAAAACTTAAGTAAAATGTTACTTCCTCCATAGAGCTTTCCATAGTATCCCACTTCGATAATCTTTTTTTCCCAGAACTTTTTAAAGAATTGTGAACTTTTGTTCACAACTGTAGTCACCATGTTTCACGTATTTAATACATTATCATGTACTTAACAATATCTTATATTTATATGCTATTTTAATATTTACAAAGCACATTCCTCAAAATAGAGTTGTAAGCTAAATGGTACACAAAGATTATCCACCTTTTGCCAGTGAGGAAACAGGCTAGTTGGTATTGGATCTGGGATTGAAATTCATATCCCTTAATTCTTAATACACAGCTTTTTCTGGTATGTTAATTTTCCCCCAATGCATTGTTTTAAACTCTATACAGACAAACTTTAGATCTTAACTTGTCTTTGACTTTCGAACCAATATAGCATGGCTCTCATCAGTTAATTTGTATTTAATTAAATTAGATTATTGAATTATTTTGACATCTTCAATCTATTTTCTTCTATCAGCATTACTAACTCTAAGTGCTCTTGCTTTGAAAAGTTTCAGGATTTGTAGTACCAAAAAAAGAACAAAAGAAAAAGGACAGAGACTGAATAATTCAGCAGAGCTTTAATTTGAAAATCCTGGAAACTAAGGAAAGTTTCAAAACATCATTGTGACTTTGTCCAGAAAATTAAATCACCAAACTTCCTAGGAACAGGAGACAGATGGGGTCTTGAGAATATCCCTGCCTTTACTCTGGGAGTCAAGTTCAGAAATTAGGAATGGCAAATGTTTTATGCTGAAACAAACTGTGTCATTAATATTCCCATTTTTTTAGTTTATTTTAATCTAGTAAGCAAATTACTCCATGGAAAACAGTATGAACATTATAAATATAGATTGACCTCCTATTTCCTTCCTTTCTCTTAAACATTACATGTTTATAATCTATCACATTCAATGGTCAAGCGAGTGTTTACCACCAGGAAACATATGGAAGGTCACAAAGATAGGCCATCTAGGCTTTAAGTTCCCACCCTCCATCATGGGAGAAATCTGCCTTTGTTTGGTCAAGAGTGCTTGATTATAATTTCCATGAGTCATGTTGAAAAACACAATCTTCTAGACTGTGTCAGGAAATGCAGACTGATGGGTAGTTCAATGATATTGGAGCAACCTAACCATAACCTTAGAAACAAAGATTTGAACAAAGTGGTAATAATTGTTTTCTTATGAGTCCTATTTCCCTCCGAGCCAGCAGTATTACTTTGCAGATAATAGTATAAACATTATAAATGCAGACAAACCCTTTGATTTCTTTTCTTTTTCTAAATCATTATATGTTTATAGTATCTTATTCAATGGTGGAGGGTGTTTTCACTGATGGAAGGTCAAACTTGAAATAAAGCCTAATGTTCCTTTCTAACTTTGTGGGATAGATATGTCTTTGTTTTCCCTTAGCTGTCAATTTCCATACATCATCTGAAAAATATATAATTCTCCACTTGTGATGAGAAACTTTGAGTTTATAACACATCAGAAAGAGAATTTTGGATGCTTCTAATGATATTGGGACAACCTACTCATAGCCTTAGTAGCAAAGGTGTGAGCAAAGCTATGACTGGAGCTGAAGAAAGTACCACAGATAAAGCATGGGATTTAGAGATCCCTAGGAGGAATGGTCTGCTCACTCCACCTTAGTGAATAGTGTGAGTGTGGGTATTCAATTAGAGTTATAGTGTTTTTATCATGAGCCATCCTCCAGGTTGGAGCCAGCCAATCCAAAAGAGGAAGATGACATTTACCACGTGTATGCTGTTGCTTATTATTAGTGAAGAAGAGGCTGCCAGGAAGTTTGTTTTCTTAAAACAGTAATCATAGATATATAGAAAATGCCTGTTGATGTGAACAGTGAACAAGATTAGAGTGTTTGGTAACATAAATAAGTTCCATTTATCTTTGGAATTTATAGGTCAAGATAGGCTCCCTAAAAGAATGTAGGACTGTTAATACACAGTTAAGCCTCCAGGCTAAAACTCTGTGCCTCATTCAAACCTTGTTTAGCTTAAATCCCAGGGGAAACCCCTCACTCATACAGTCATATTGCAGTTTACTTCTGAAATCTGGGCTTATGCTATAAGCCTTAGGTTTTCTGGCACTTATGGTCAAGAGCTATACAAATTCCCAAAGTGATTACCTGGTGAAAAAGGAGATCTCTTCTTAATCAAGGGTTTAAAAAAATGCCTTTCAGCATACTCATTCTAAATAATAATCGCCATTTCCCATGTATTCACAGTTGTTCATTCAAATACACAGACTTATATTGTCTTGTAAAAGGAAGCATATTCCAAACAACTGGTAAATCAATCTTTATTATCTGGCTTGGAAATGATTCTGTCTTTATCTTCTCGGTAGATTCTTTTGCATACTATTAGCTTTTCAATGGATTTGCTCTAGGCTTTTGGTCAGAGCAGATTTAATTTCTCACATGACCAGTTCTCATTCAGCATCTCTAAAAAAAAAAAGTTAAAAAAAAGTTCTAATATCAGGCCAAGTGGCAGAAACTTGTGATCAGAAGAATTAGTTAGTTGTTTCCTTCTCCCTTGATCAGCTCTAATTGAACTATGCATCTTAGCAGATCCACCTAAAAATATAAAAGATAGCTCCATTGATTTTCAAGTCTTAAAAGTCTCTCTGGTTTGGGGCATAAAGTTATATTTTTAATACTTGCTGTTTCCTCAATTTTCCTTTTCTAAATGTTCCTTCTTTTAAAAACAAAAACAATTACATAGATGAAATTGATGCTTTTCAATCATTCTATAAATCACTCATTAAGCATTTATTAGGTGCCAGAAACTATGCTAAGATCTGGGGATTTAAAGAAAGGTATACACATGGTCCCTATCCTCAAGGAACTCACCTAAAGTGGAGTCAGTATGTAAATATTTAAATATATTTCAAAATATACCTTTGATACTATATTTCTTACATTAAAAAAATATTTCTGTAGAGACTTTTTTGGAGGAAAACAAAGGTCCTATACTATCCAGACTTTCCCACTGTGATGAAAGCATTTGACTGCAAATAAAAATTGTCACTAGTAATTGCAGTGCCAGAATGAGTTGTGGCCTTCAGGCACTTGAACAGAAGGCCTTAATGAATGTTGTGTCTCACCAAATGGCACAATGGGGCAGCTCTTACACTGCAAACAAAACCTGTACAGCTTGTCACCACTGAGCCTCAATAGCAGTTGGATTATGGGTGGTACTCAGTTTTGTTGGCTACATATGTTCCCTCATCTCACTCCCATGATGATTTTAGAAACTAAAGCTGTTTTCATAGGTACAAAACAACTAAACTTAGTTATAGACAAATGAAACTTAAATCTCTTAGGAAATTTATACACACCCAGGATCATATATATTTATTTATACTATATATTCTAAATTTAAAGTATATAATTTTTATTTTATTTACACAGAACCACTGCAAAATTTGATTCAGCTTGATACTTATCTAGGTAAAGTACTTTGCAAAGAAACCTTCAAAACCTTTGCAAACCTTATAAAAGAGGAAATTGACTTTTGGAGAAATTAAATTATTTGTCAAGATCATATAGTCTGCAAGTTTTTGAGGCTGCATTTGAATCATAGTCTTTCTTAATACAATGCTGCATCTAGCATCTCTTTCCATATATGATACTGACAGACAAAATTCTCACATGAAGTCTGAGGAATTTACATGAATGGCAGATTCTTTTTTAAATTTAAATTTTTTATTTATTCCATTAAACATTTCTCATCTACATGTAAATATATTAACATTCATTTCAAAAAAATTGAATTCCCAATTTAAATAGCAGTTTCACACCCTATTAAATACAGCAAAGTTGAAGAATCTCAGAGCAGTTTTAAGTCAAAGTTTGTGCTTAAACATGAAAGTTGTTTTTGGAAGTGTTACCAAACCTTGTGAAATTTGCTTCATATTTAACTAGATTAAGTACCAAGCAAAATAATATTTACTGACTGGGCCAAAAAGCAATGTGAAATTGTTAAATTTTGGGGGATGTAAAATGGAAGATTCCGTTTTCATGAAGCTCTAGTTCTCAAAAACTCCATGAAAACTTTGTCAGGATACTTGCCACAAGTGTTCAGGAGAGAGATTTCAAGATAGTACTGAATCATATTTTCTCTGACAGACGTATCCTGTTTAGAAGGAAGGTGGATGGTATTTACATTTCTATCTATTTCATCTCAGCTCTGTAGGTCAGGAAGAAAAACTCTGCAAAAGTGTTGTGATTTAGTTGAAGGTAGGAGAGTATTCTCATATGTGAGATGGTTTTCAATAGACACATCAACCAGTTCACTAAAAGTTCATGTGCCATTCTAACTATTACTGTTCCTAAAACCTCAGGAACAGATATTATGGGAAGGAGGCAAATTGTAGGTTTAAAAAGAATCCTAAATTAAAAGGAACATTGCCTTTTTCAGTTTGTGGTTGAAGAACTTTGGCTGATCATGGGCTAAGAGTTTTAGGGAAAATGTTATAAGTTTTAATGTGTAGTATCTAAAAAGTGTCCTTGTAGTTGTTGAAGGAACTAGATAGAAATTTCAGTGGGACTATAAGAAGAAAATAGTAATGGTTAAACATTTTGTATTTTAGAATATATAAAAATAGTTAATCTCCAAAGAGGAAATAATGTTAGTTTAAGGATTTGGATTAGGGAAAAATTTCCCCAGCTATCAATATATAATGCCCCCAAAATCTATCTTTCAAAAATTATTCTGTCCAAGGTTTATCTGATATATTGGAACTTGCTGATGGCTTCATTGTTATGATAAGGAAGAAAGAAAGAAAGGAAAGGAAGGAAGGAAGGAAGGAAGGAAGGAAGGAAGGAAGGAAGGAAGGAAGGAAGGAAGGAAGAAAAGAAGGATGGAAGGAAGAAAGAAAAAAGAAGAAAGAAAATAAGAAAGAGAGAAAGTCTATTTGCAGAGATACTTCCACTTCTGTTATCATTTCATAGCCCTTCTATCTCCTCTCACATCTCTTCATATCATTCTAAAATTTTTTCTCTTATGAAGTGATAATTATTCTCATTACCAAAGTCAAATCCCCAACACATACTTATCCCATTCTCTTTTATTTTTTCTAACAGTTTGATCCCAGTTATCATCCTCTCTTTTTCTTTTATTTTCAATTTCTCCCACTTTAATAGTTCTTTCCCTTCTGCCTAACAACATACCCATCTCCTCCATCCTTTAAAAAAAAAAAAAAAACTCAGTAGTTCCCAACATTAAAAAAATCTTTTTTCTCTTAGTTAAACTTCAAAAAGTCTTTCTGGGTTGGCGAGGAGAAGGATAAAGAAAAAGAAAAAAGTCATTTATGACTGGGCATGATAGCTTACATCTATAATTCTTGACACTGGGAAAACTATGGCTGGTGTATTATTTGTAGTCTAGAATTATGAACTTTTGTAGGACTAAAGTCAATCCAGTGTCTACATTGTCTGCCATTATTATATCTGGAACCCCTGGGAATGGAGAATGACAAAGCTGCCTTATAATTGGCCCAGAGATGATCAAAGCTTCTATCTTGATTAAGAGTGAGATTAGGTTCATAAATAGGCAAGCTATAACCTTTTAGCTAGGATTTTCTTTAAGATTCTGCATTCATATTCAATTATGAAATTGGCTTATAGTATTCTTTTTCTGTTTTTATTCTTTCTAGTTTAGGTATTAGTATCAATTTTTTTTTCCATAAAAGGAATTTGTAGTGTCCCTTCTTTATCTATTACAGATAATTTATTTAATATTGGAATTAGTTAATCTTTAAATGTCTGATAGAATTCAATTTTGAATCCATCTGATTTTGGTGCTCTTAGGAAACTAATTTGTCACCTGTTCAATTTCCCTTTTAAAATAGGTCTACTTAGATATTCTATTTCCTCTTCTGCTAATCTAGGAAAGTTATATTTAAAATATTCTTCCATTTCATTTAAATTGTTAAATTTACTAGCATATAATTGGGGGAAATAATTCCTTATCAAGGTTTAATTTTACTTTCATTAGTTAAGTATTCACCCTTTTCATTTTTATTATTAGTAATTTGATTTTTTTCTCTCTCTTTTTTTAATCAAATGAATCTATTGTTTATTTTATTTGTTTTTTCCCATAAAACCAATTCATAGTTTTATTTCAACATTTTTAACCTCAATTTTCTCTCACTTTTCATTTTTAACATTTCCAATTGTATCATAAGATTTCAGGATAAAAATTCATTATTTGATAAAAGTTGTTGGAAAATGGAAAGCAGGATGGCAGAAACTGGACATGGACCACTATCTTATATCATTTAACAAGATAAGGTCAAAATGGATACATGATCTAGATATATAGATAGATATATAGACAGATTTTATAAGAAAATTAGAAAAACATGGAACATATTTAACAAAAAAATGGATATTCTCAGTTGCATGAAATTTAAAAAGCTTTTGTACAAACAAAACAGATATAGTCAAGATTAGAAGGAAAGAAAAAATTGGGGGGAAATTTTATAGACAGTTTATCAGATAAAGTTCTTATATGTAAATACATTTAAGAAATTTTTTTATCAATTAAATTACGAGTCATTCTCTAGTTGGCAAATGGTTAAAGAATATGAACAGACAGTTTTGCAGAGAAAAAATCAAAACAATTTATATAAATATAAAAAATGTTGTAAATCATTATTTACTAGAAGTATGCAGATCAAAACAATCTTAACAAATCATTTTAATCTACCAGATTAGCTAAAATGATAAAAGGGAGCAATTATAAATGTTGAAGAAAATGGATTAAAATTGGGACACATTCATTGTTGGTGGAATTATACAATGATATAATCATTTTGGAAAGTAATCTGGAATTATGCACAAAGAGTTATTAACTCTGAACTAACAGTACCACTATTTGGTCTATTTTCAAAGATGTTTAGGGGAAAAAATGAAAAAAAAAACTCTGCATGTTCTAAAATAGCAATGATTATGATGGAATAATACTGTGATATAAGAAATAATGAGCTCAATGATTTTAGAAAAAAAACCTGCAAAGGCTTGGATAATGGAGTGAAATCAGCATTAAAGAATGACTATAAGTGAATAAGCTATTTTAATTGTCATAGAAACCTAAATTAACTGCAAGGGACATATGAATAAAGACACTACGTTCAGAGAAAGAACTGATAAAAAATATGTACAAAATGATTACAGACACACACACACATACACACATACACACCTTTGTATCTAATAATAGCCATCTCTGGAGGTGTTAAGAAGAAAAATATTTACAAGTTAATTTGGTTGTGTATTTGAATGGAATAAGCAAGGCATATATAGTAAATTTACAGTTTCATGTACAATCATTTCTTTTTTTATTTTTTATTTTTTTTATTTAATAGCCTGTTATTTACAGGTTATATGTATGAGTAACTTTACAGAATTAACAATTGCCAAACCTCTTGTTCCAATTTTTCACCTGTTACCCCCCCACCCCCTCCCCCAGATGGCAGGATGACCAGTAGATGTTAAATATATTAAAATATAAATTAGACACACAATAACTATACATGACCAAACTGTTATTTTGCTGTGTACAATCATTTCTTATTGTACTCTGTTAAAGAAGTTTTTTTTAATTCCATAAATTAAAAAGAAAATTAAAAACGAAAAAGATAAAAAGTTCATGACCATGTCAGCATAATAGGGAGATTCAGCCTCTAAAAGAAAAAAAAATTAAAAATCATGCACAGTATTTAAGAATATTTTTGTATTTTTTTATTATTCCCTTGAAATCTAGTGTCCAATCTCATTACTCAACTGAAACTATTCTTTCCAAAATTATTAACAATCT
The DNA here is from genome assembly GCF_902635505.1 of Sarcophilus harrisii. Classification (NCBI taxonomy): domain Eukaryota; kingdom Metazoa; phylum Chordata; class Mammalia; order Dasyuromorphia; family Dasyuridae; genus Sarcophilus; species Sarcophilus harrisii. The sequence goes on along the minus strand of NC_045426.1, from coordinate 567,018,116 downwards.
CTTAAGTACCAAATATAAAGGCCTCTTTTCCATTTACATTCTCCCTGATCCCTCTGAAACATCTGGAATGGCTGACCAGTTTTTACTTTATACTCTCACTTCTCTAAGCATTTGTTTTATTACTCTCTCCTGCTCATTCAATCTACCGGGTCACCTCAATCTCCTTTATTGACTTATCATGCCTACTAGTTGGGAATGAGTTTACAAGGTTTCATTAGAGAAAATCTTTTCCCCCATCCCATCTGATAAAAACATCAATTTCCAAGAGATCAATCATCATCTCTATGCTGATGACTCCCAGATCTACACATTAAGCTCCAGTCTTGTGAACTTCAGTTCTGCCTCACATACTTCTCATAAAACATTTTAAAACAGATGTCCCATAGGCATTTCAAATTCAACATGTTTAATATAGAACTCATTATCTTCCCCCCAAATATAGATGAACTTCCTAATTATTATGGAGGACATCATACTTTTTCCAATCAACCAGGTTTACTAATTTGGCATTCTCATTCTTACGCACTGCATTTATCTAATCAGTTGCCATATCTTTTCACTTTTATCTCCATAATATCTCCTGCATATATCCTTTTCTGTTCTCCCATCTGTTCTTGTTTAGGGTCTTCTTATCTATGGCCTGAACTACTGTAATAGTTGCCTATTTGATCTTCCTGCCTCAATACTCTCCCCAGTTGAATCTATCCTCCAAATAGCTGCCAAACTAATTTTTTCCAAAGTACAGCTCTAACCATGTCACCTCTTCTCTTTTGCACTCAATGAAATCAAGCAGCTTCACATTGCCTCTAGGATCAAATATCTTCATCATCTATTCTCTTTCTACTTTTTTAGTCTTCTTAGCCATTGCTTCCTTCCTCAAACTCTCATTTAAATATGACTATATTTTACTACTTTTTCTGATGCACCAAGAATACCCCTTCTCCATTCTCTCATGCCTCTCTACTAGCTGTCCCATATTCCCAGAATGTACTCCTTCACTTTAGCTCCTTGTAATTCTTATCTCTCTGATCACAGCTCAAACAGCATCTTGCACATGAAGCCTTTTTTGATACTCATCCTTGGTTGTCACTGTATTTTCTCCCCAAATTACCTTGTACTAATGTTTCATAAGTTTTGCATATATGTACATAAGTACAAGTCTTCTTGCTTTTTGGAAGTTAATCTATTTGAAGATAAGGACCATTTTGTTCTAATATTTATATACTGAATACTGTATAAGTTTTGGCACACAATTAATTTGATGAATGGGAAAAATTCTATAATTCATATTTTTAAAGACAATGAATGTTGAATGACCAAATGACCAATTAATTAGGATAGTGGGAATGTCAAGCATACTCTTAATTCAATTTTTTTAGTCCATTAAAATTCTTCAGGGTGATATGTCCCAGATGGAATGGAAAACTCTGAAGAATCAACTCCTGAAAACATAATTATAAATTCTTCCACTATGCCAGTGGTTATCAAACTTTTGTTTTCAGTATCTTTATCCTATTAAAAATTATTGAGGATCTCTCCAAAGAGTTTTTGTTTATCTGGATTATATTTATAGACATTTACCATATTGGAAATAAAAACTATTTTTGTAGACCCTCTAAAAGGGTTTCAGAGATCCCCAGGATTCTCTAGATCATACTTTGAGAACCACTGTACTATGCTATTAAAAATGATATAATCTGAAGAGACCAACGCCTATGTAAAATGGAATTCATCTACTCTCTTAGATTTTTAAAAAATGGAAGCAGGTGGTTTCTCTGGAGGAGTGAAGGTGGTGGAGTGAAACCAAGAAGCTATTTGAGTTCTCCCAGATTCCCTTGAAAACCACATCAAACCAAGCCTCTGAACAGAGTTTGATGGAATGAAAGCACTCTCCAGTTCAAGATAGACTGGAAAAACTTTTTAAAAGGTTGATCTCACTGGGGTGAAAATGATGTTCAGCCCAGCTGAGACAGGCTCTAGGAAAGTTGGTGAGAGGGATTTAATCACAGAAAATCAGCAATTGAGACCCTTAGTCCTTGCTCAATAGAGGATCAGATCATTGGAGAAAACTCCAGTCCCAGCTCAGAAGGTAAACTCTCACAAACCAGGTTTTTTTTCACAGAAGAGCAGGCAAAGCTATCCCCTGCTCAAAGCCAAAGCTCAGAGTTGCACAGGAAGTTTTGGACAGTGTCCCTTTTTCCCCAGGAGAAGTACTTGACTATAAAAGTTAAAAAATTAAAAAAAGGAAATGCCAAAAGAAAAGGAAAGAAAATTAGCAAGAAACAGAAAAGAACCTTAACCAAGTTAGTATGATGAGAAGGAAGATCAAAACATCAACTCATATGAGGAAAAAGCATCTGTAAAGGAAATCTCAGAGGTGATATGAATTGATCTCAAGCTCAAAGAGTCTTCCTGGAAGGAAGACAAATAAGGCAGGTAGAAGAAAAAAATGAGAAAAGAAATGAGAACTATGTAAGAGAGTATCAATAGCACAGAAAAAGAAAGCAATTCCTCAAAAAATAAAATTGGCTGAGGCAAAAAAAAATCCACTGAAGAAAACAAAACCTTCAAAAGTAGAATTAACCAAAATGGGAAAAGAGATATAAAAGCTAAGTGAAGAAAATCACACATTAAAAACCAGAATGGGATAAATGGAAGCTAATGACTTTGAGATAGTAAGAATAAGTCACACAAACCAAAAATAAATGAAAAAAAATAATGAAAATGTGCAACACCTCATTGAAGAAACAGTTGACCTAGAAAATAGATCCAGATTAGGGGTGTGGTTCTTAATGGACTGATGTGATGACATCAAAGAAAAATACATTAAGGAGTGGAAAAAGGTCTGTACTAGAAGAAGAGGAAAGGGGAAGTATAATGGGACAAATTAGATCATAGGAAAAGGCAAGAGAAAAAAAGGAGAGGAATGAGCATTGTCTGAAACTTGATCTCATTACTTTGTCTCTAAGAATGAATAACTTAATTATTCAATTGAGTATAGAAATTTATCTAACACTATAAAGAAATAGTAGGGAAAAAGGGAGGAGTAAAATAAAAGGGAAGACAGAGTTGGTTTTATGAAAAAAAAAAAAACCAACACAATTGATAAATCTTTGGTTAATTTGATTATAAAAAGAAAGATAAAAAACCCAAATCACCAGCATCAAAAATGAAAATGATAAACTTCCCACCAATGAAAAAGAAATTAAATCAATAACTAGGAGCTGTTTTGCCCAACTGCATGGCAGCAAGTTTGACAATCTAACCAAAATGGATGAATATATACAAAAATTTAAAGAAAAAAAATTCCTTCTACTACACAAATATGGTACTGACACCTAAACCAGGAAAACCAAAACAGAGAAAGTTACAGACCAATCTCTCTAATGAATATTGATGAAAAAATTTTAAATAAAATATTAGCAAAGAGATTACAGAAACCAGCAGAATAAGACAAAAATGAGATTTATACTCCAAATGCAGGGTTGGCTCAATAACAGAAAAACTATTACCATAATCGACCATAATAATAACAAAACCAACAGAAATCATATGATAATTTGAGTACATGTAGAAAAAACTTTTATCAAAATATAGCACCCATTCCTATTAAAAACCCTAGAGAGCATAGGGATAAAATGATCTTTCCTTAATATAATAAGCAGTATCTATCTAAAACCAACAGCAAGCATTATTTGGAATGCAGAGAAGTTGAATGCATTGACAGTAAAATTAGGGGTGAAACAAGGGATGCCCATTATCACCACTATAATTGAACATTGTGATAGAAATGTTGGTTTTAGCAATAAGAAAAGAAAAAGGAATAAAAGTATTTAGAATAAGTAATGAGGAGATAATAATATCACTTTATGGATGATATAATGATATCCTTAGAGAATCCTAGAAAATCATCCAAACACCTACTGGAATTAATTAACAGATTTAGCAAAATTTCAGGATATAAAATAAACCCATAGAAATCATGAGCATGTCTATATATTACTGACAAAACCAAGCAACAGGAGATAGAGAAATTCCATTTAAAATAAATATAGACAAAATAAAATATTTAGGTGTCTACCTGGCAAGACAAATCCAAGACCTGTATAAACACAATTACAAAATGCTTCTAACTCAAATAAAGTCACATCTAAACAATTAGAAAAATATCAATTGCTCAGGGATATGCCAACCTAATAGAATAAAAATGATATTTCTGCCTAAATTGATCCACTTTTTCAGTGCCATACCAAACAAACTGCCAATATATTACTTTGTAGAAGTAGGAAACAATAACAAAATTAATCTGAAACAAGAAAAAATCAAGAATATCAACGGAAATAATGAAAAAAAAGAAAGAAAGAACGGATTGTGGCTTATCAGTACCAAACCTAAAACTTCATTATAAAGCAGCAGTTATCAAAACCATTGGGTACTGGCTAAGAAATAGAGTGGCAGATCAATGGAATAGATTAGATATACAAAATACAATAAACCCCAAACTTCAACTTCTGGAATAATAACCATACTATTTGATAAAAAATTGCTGAGAAAACTGGAAAAATAATATATCAGACATTTAGCATAGACTTACATCTCACACTACATACCAAAATAAGGCCACAATGTGTTGATAAAGGAGGATATCATAAACAGATTAGGAGAGTAAGTGATAATTTACCTGTCAGATCTTTGGAGAAAGGAAGAATTTGTATTTTAACCGTATAATGTATAACATATATAATTAACAGATCTTTGGAGAAGGGTGTTTAAGAATTTTCATATAAAGAACTGAGTCAAATTTATAAGAATACAAGTTATTTCCCAATTGATAAATGATCAAAGGAGATGAATAGACAATTTTCAAATGACAAAATTAAAGCATTTATAGTAATATTTTAAAAAATATTCTAAATTACTATTGCTCAGAGAAATGCAAATTAAAACAGCTCTGAGGCACCACCTTACAACTCTCAGCTTGGCTAAGATGACAGGAAAAGATAATGGTAAATGTTGGAGGGGATGTTGGAAAACTGGAACAGTAAAGCATTATTGGTAGAGTTGTGAAATGATCCAACCAATCTGGAGAGCAATCTGGAACTATGCTCAAAAGGTTACCACATTGTGTATACCTTATAACCCAGCAGTACCATTACTGGGTCTGTATCCCAAGAAAATCATAAAGGAGAGAAAAGGAACCACATGTGCAATAATGTTTGTAGCAACCTTTTTGTAGTAGCAAATAATTGAAAAATCAGTAGATGCATTGGGGAATGGCTTAATAAGCTGTGGTATATGAAGCCAATGGAATATTATTTTTCTATAAAAAATGATGAACAAGCTGATTTTAGAAAGACCTGGAAAGATTTACACAAACTAATGCTGAGAAGAACCAGGAATACCTTACATATAATAACAACAAGAATCTGGAATAATCAACTAAGAAAGACTAGACTCTTCTCAGTGGTTCAGTTATCCAAAGTAATACCAATAGGTTTTAGACTGAAAATGTCATTTATGTCAAGAAAAATAACTATAGAGATTGAATTTCAATCAAAACACGCTGTGCTCACTTTTTTTAATGTTTATTTTCTCCACCTAGTTTTTCTTTTTCTTTTTTTTTTTTCTGAGTTTTTTCTTCCAACATCATTCTTTTTTTTTATTTTTTTTATTTAATAGCCTTTTATTTACAGGATATATGCATGGGTAACTTTACAGCATTAACAATTGCCAAACCTCTTGTTCCAATTTTTCACCTCTTACCCCCCCACCCCCTCCCCTAGATGGCAGGATGACCAGTAGATATCAAATATATTAAAATATAAATTAGATACACAATAATTATACATGACCAAAATGTTATTTTGCTGTACAAAAAGAATCAGACTCTGAAATATTGTACAATTAGCTTGTGAAGGAAATCAAAAATGCAGGTGTGCATAAATATAGGGATTAGGAATTCAATGTAATGATTTTTAGTCATCTCCCAGAGTTCTTTTTCTGGGCATAGCTGGTTCAGTTCATTACTGCTCCATTAGAAATGATTTGTCCAACATCATTCTTAAAGCAATATGTATTAAAATAAATAAATAAATTTAAACTTGGAGAAAAAAAAAAACAAAAGACAAACAAAAAGAAGAAAACTTAGTGTAAAATTTGAACTGTTAGCATTTATATATTGCAAATCAGCAAACATAAAGGCTTGATTAATTATTTTTTTATTGTTTAGATTCAATAAATTGATGGAGAAAAAGTTTTTAAAAATATGGAAATATGAGTAAGAAACAGAGAAAGACAATGAAAGTAGAACAAAGTAATATAAGAATAGTCTCAATGCTGAAGTTTGTAATAACCTGTTCCTGATGGGTCAATTTAAGGACAGCATGGCACACACACACACACACACACACATACACACATCAAAAAAGAGTAAAAATTGACATGTTTTTCTCCTGATTTTATTGGAAAAGATATTTATTTATCTCTGTGACATATAATGCTTCTGATTTATATATATATATATATATATAATGGTCCTTTATATATAGTATATATATATATATATATATATATATATATATATATATACTATATATAGTAGTATATATATATATATATACTATTCATCTTGATAAAGAAAGGACCATTTATTTTTAGTTTTCTTCTGTTTTTTTTTTTTAATAGAAATTACTGTTTAATTTCCTCAAAAGTTTTCTTTGGCACTATTCACATAATCATAATTTTGTTTATTTTCCTGACGATTGTTAGATTATAGGTTTTTTTAAATCAATCCAATCTTCTTGAAATGAATCTCATTTGATCATAGTGATCATTTTTGTAATTTTTATTTAGTTATTTATCTAACTAGTATTTTGTTCCATTGTACTTTAAAGTTATTTTTATGGAACTCTTCTTTTTAGTGAAAATGAAGGTCTTGACCTACTTGATGGCTATGGAAAAATAGGTAAGAGTTAGAGAATTTCAGTTCTTAGAGTTTCCCTTTGGGACTCTTCAGAGCCAGTATCCTTTAAGCCTGGTAAAATTTCAAATCTTCTTCTGGGGTCCAGTTTGGGTTTTTCTGGCTTCTAGCTTCAAGAGAAAAGGTGGAAAAGAGCAATCGCACTTCAGATTACTGAAGGAAAAGTCTTTGGGAAGGCATGGAAGGTACTGACAATCTTCATCTAGCTTCTCTAAAGACTATGAGGAGTCTTCTTTTTAGCAGATCTATAACTTTTTTCTTGGTTGAGTTAAAGTACCTCACTCCCAGTTTGAAAGTTCCTTCCTTCTTTATTGTCTGTTATTATTGTTTGCATACCTTTTCTGATTTATGTTTTGCTATGAATTGCATAAATAGATTTCTTTGATATTTACTATTTGAAAATATTGCATAATTGAAATTTTGTGGGAAAAGTGTCAAATCATGGATATAGAACTTGGGTTCTCTCATCCTCAAAAGTAACAAAATAGCAAGTTAGTTCAAACCTGATCATATCATTTGATAAAAAATATTGAAGGGAGCAAATAAATATACTTTTTGCCTGATAGTCCCTTTCTCTGAGAACAGAATGATTGCTTCTGGCCCAAATTTCTTGCTTTCCCTCTTGCAAGAATGAATTTCTCCTTTGGAGAACAGCAGGGAAAAGAGGCTAACGATGTCCATTTCACCTCCCTTTAAGAAATGCACAAGGACAGAAATTACGTGGACTTCACAAATATGAGGCCCACTCTTCTTCTGCTGCATATTTTTGGTACATTAGTGTTAATTAATATGTAGTCTTATTTTCTGTTTTTACAGTCCCTGCACTGATATATATATATATATTTATACATATATATAGATAATATTTATTTATATATTATATATTTATTTATATTTGTGATATATTTGCATATGACATTAATGTGTTCTTTGATTGATTTTGTAAAGCTAAGAGAGAAACAAGTGTTGTTGTTGCTGTTATTTTAATTACTAGAGATGCAGTTTCCACTGTCAAAAAGACAGATTTAAATCTAGCTTCTGACATTTACAGTCTGTGTGGTCCTGGACCAGTCACATAATCTCAAAGTGATCAATTGAGATTATAAATTACAGAACTTGTGCTTATCTGCAATTTGTAATGTAATTCTTTATTATATCAACAAAATGTTAGATATAAACAAAATGTTTAGAATGGACAGAAATATCAATAAATGAATAGAACAAGTATTTAGAAAGGCTGGGTCAAAGATAAATGGCTGAGGGAAAGAGGAGCTCCATTCTTAATTTGTTATTGTTGTTGCTGCTGTTATTGTTGTTTTCTTGCATGTATGCTATGGAATACTGTATTCTCTAAAAACGGAAATTGAGGATTTACTATTTAAAATACCAGAAAGTACATTAGTGTAACACATTACAAATGGAGGACTTTGGAAAATGTATTCAAAGCAAAATGTTCAATAAACATAAGTGTACAAATTATTTGGAGAAAAAAAAAACTTTCTATTTGGAACTGTTAAGAAAATTAGAGATTGGTAGAAATTAGGGTTAAGCCAACAGTTTATCCTATTATCAACTCAAAATAGATATATGATCTAAATATTAAAAGTCAAACCATTTAAGAGACAGTTACACCCAGAAACAGAAAAAAAGAGAACAAGACTAAGTATCTTTCATAGCTTTTACTAGGGAGATCCTTAATCAAAAAATAAAAGAATAGATCATAAGTGTAATTTTAATTACATGAAATTATAAAGCTTTGACACTAACAAAATCAATACAACTCCACACTGTCCTTTCTTCGTAAGCACCTTGTCAAACAACAACCCTTAATTTCACTTATCATTTTCCTCCTTTTCTCTCACTCATATACTACCTAGACTGAGCTAGAGGAAGTCAAAATATCAAAATGACTGGCTACACTCTATATTTATTTCATCTAACTTCAAATGTGGCTTCACTGAACCAAAGCCATTCTTTCATTCCTCTTTAATTGATTCCATATTTCATTCATTGCATTTACTTACTCAACCAGGCTTCCACATCATTCGTTCCCCTTTTCCTTACCTCAGGTAAGAACATTTCTTTTTAACATTACTTAGGAAATAGAGACTATTCAAAATATACTCCCTCTTTTCCCCTTGCTTCCAACTTCTATACATGTCTTTTTAGAAGCTATTTAAGCTGTCTAAGTTGTCCAATATGTTGATCTTTCATTTATTTTGTATTAAACATATATGATGATTTATGTTTTTATCTTCTTTAGAATATTAATTTCAAAAGATCACAGACTATTTTCCCCTTTTCCTTGTATGCCTGGTACTTAACATATGGTAAATCAGGCTTGTAGAATGATTAAATATGCTGCTAAAGATCCAGTTTATATTGAATTTTAATGAAATTTCACATTATAAAGGAATTGGAATTTTGAGTGTGATAAGGAAAGAGGTACTGAGCAGATTTGATCCATAAAATGTTGTGAGTTCATTTTGACATACTTATTCAAATTCAACAGAACAAAATGCCAATGCTTCTGAAGTAGCAAGTTTGCTCACTTATTTGACCTTAGCATCATTCTTTGTATTCTACTTAATTCTGAACATTCATAACTCAAAGGAAAAGGGAAATTTGGTAATTTTATAAATTGTAACCAATGAAAAATATAGTTTTAATAAGGAGTCCAAAGAAGAGTACTTAATTTTCTAATTTGTGAAATAAATTAATTGCAACATTTCCTCCATTCTTTGTTCAGTGTAACAACTGAAGATTTTCTTTTCAAGCAGCACTTTTAATTCAAAGGTAGTTGGCACAGTGGATAGAATGATCAATTTGGGATTCGGCAGAACTGGATTCAAAACTTATATGATATTATACACTAAAAGTTGGAAGATACTTTATAGGCCATCTAGGCCCAGCCCCTCACCTTGTAAATGGGGAAACTGAGACCAAGAGAGGTTATTTGACTTTCCTAAATTCACACAGATAACAGCTACAGGGAAAATTAATAGGTCTTAGCACTCTGGTTTCTGAACCAATGCCCTTTCCATCATATCATCCTGCCACCCCATCAATAATATTTACTAATTGTTCCTTTTCATAAGTCATTTAATCTTTATGCTCCTCAGAAATTGCCTAAATTAACTCAACCTCCTTTTAAGTCATAGAAAAGTTGGAAAACTTATTGGTAAAGGAATTTCTCACACTGGGAGTTTCTAAAAATGATGAATCACAGATCCTTCTCAAATATTTTCAATCAATTTGCTATGCTCCTATTATTAGAATATATGCCTCATAGAAGCGTTTTCATGAGAATAAACAACTATTCTCTGGTTCTTTACAATTTCCTTCTGGAGAAATGATTTATACACCTAACTCAATTAAACAATGAGGCAATCTTCTTGTATTTACACAACAGCTAAAAAAATCTCTGTTGAAAATATGTAAAAATTCAGACTTCCTGTAAAACAGCAAATATTCTATTCTCAAAATGAGCACGGTAATGATCATTTCTATATTTTCAGAAATAATCCTCTTGTCTTTCTGAATTTATTTGCTTGATGAGAAGGGATGAGAGGAAGGACTTTGAGGTCCAGTAGGTAAATCAAATAAATTAATAGCTTGTTACTCATTTCAAATTATCTTATTACTGGCAAAATGCTAAAATTTCATTACCAGTTTACTATCAGATAATCTTTTCTGTACTACCTTTTTCTTCATTTCAATTCCTCTTGGAAAAATATAGGAAAAACTCCTCCGGCTTATAGGTTAATGGATTTCTATTGTTTAAAAATATCATTTTTTATTTCTTTCCAATTTCCTCTCAGAGTCCCTTTGAAAGCTTTTACATTTTCCCTTCAACTCTCAGAAATTCTCTGTATAGTCTAGACTGCCTCTCTGGACAGCCTCCTTTCTTTATTTCTTTAGCAATCTTTTCCTGACTGGTTGTTCTCTAGGGTCTTATCTGCAACTCTCTACATCTCTTAACAGCCATGGTGCTTGAACTCCTGACTTTCCAATTCCTTTGTACTAGGTAAACTGCTTGAACTTTCTGATATTGATTGAGTGATTTGAAGAGAAAAAGAGAAAGAGAGAGAGAGAGTCAGAGAGAGAGAAAGAGTCAGAGAGAGAATTCAGCTATCCTTGTAACCAGTATAGAATTACAAGTAAAAATTAGAAATCATCTAATGTACATGTTATATTATTTATTCTACATCTGCTGAAAAATATATCTGTGTTGATAGTTACTTTTTTTCTATAATAGGAAATGTATAAGTTCTCCAAAGTAGGAATGGCTACTAAAGAAGCCTCATTTCTACCTTTCAGAAATCTTAAGTTATTATAATGTAGGTTATTTAATTATTACCAAATACCCATTGATATGACTTGAAATATTGAGGCAGTCTTTATATTGAATGACTACTTGGAATAGAAGTCAGGATTTATGTAAAGTAGTGAATGTTGGACTTCATATTAATACTGGCTATCACACTAAAATAGAAAGGGGGATGCCATTATGTTACTATGGTAACAAGGACAGGCCTTCTATCTTTCAATTATTCTTTCAATCATTTGAGAACAGAGTTAAGAAAAAAATAGTAAAGCTCTGCCAAGTGCATAGAAACCCAGAGAGAATTGTGACTTTATTTTTTTCCTGGATATTTTCATTTTTTAAAATGATATCTTATGAAAGGTCTAGATAAATAGGCTCAAAATAACATTTTGGTTTGCATTAACTAATTAACCTATTTCCTACTACAATTTATTCATGTAGTACTCATAAGCACCATTTAAATGGAGCTTCAACTTTGTGATCTTCCTCAAAACATCTCAGATTATGTATATATTACATCAAGACTTCTTTTTCAAGAGCAAAATACTAAAATAATAACTAGCTATTTGCATAGTGCTTTAAGCTTTACTGGTAGGTAGGCTATGTAGAGGATAAAGTACTGGGCCTCTATTCAGGAAGATTCATCTTTCTGAGTTTAAATTTATAAGTTTTGTGACAGTAGGCAAGATGTTTAACTCTGTGTACTTCAATTTCTCATTTGTAAAATAAACACCATCAAATCTTTGCCAAAAACAACAACAACAACAACAAAAAAAAAAAAACCTCCAAGTGGGATCACAGAGTCAGACGTGACTGTAAAGATTGAACAACAAAATGAAAATTAAGATTTGCAAAGTACTTTTAAGATATTTCATCTGATTCTCACAATGACTCTGAGAGATATGCAACATTGTTACCCCCATTTTACAAATGAAGAAGCCAAGACTGAAAGAGATTGAGTGACTTCCTCATTATCACAGAACTAGTAAGTACTTATGGCAAGATCTGGAGTCATATCTTCCTGATACCATATTCACCACTCTATCCACAAGACCACCTAGCTAGTAACAGGATTTTTGTTGGTGGAGTCATGAGAAGAGGAAAATAGGAAGATTATTTGGCTCAAAGGAAGCATGGTAAAGTGAAGAGCACTTAGGCTCAGAATCAGTATGTTCTGGCTTTATAACCCATCTTAACTAGCTATTTGATCCTGAACAAGTCACTTAACTGCATGCCTTAGGCAATTCCCTTGCCTTCATTAATAATTTTTGATTTTCTTGCTCAGTTGGTAGTAAATGTCTGAAGCCAGATTTGAATTTGGGCAGAATCTTCCTGGAGTCTTTTTGCTTCCAGGCCCAAGTAATCTATGTGCTCTATCATATAGTTGTCCATTATTAGTAATCACCATTATCATCATCATCATCATGACATCATCATGACAGCACTTTAGGGTTTGCAACTTTCCCTTTACAGGTTATTTTTCTATAATGTAGATCATTTTAGCTCTACTCCCACTGAATTTAATCTATTACATATCCCCCAACATGATTCTAGGGTATCCAAAGAGTTATCTTTTTTTCCTCTGACATTTGTTTGATCCCATACCAATTTTATTCCACATTTATTGGTCTAATAATAGAAATTAAGCTTCATTTACCCACTTAACATTGAAATAATTTTACAAAGAAATATTGACTTTGAACATATAAATAAATTGGACACACATTTTCCCTAATATCTCAGGGATATAACTCCTTCTTATACCTCTGCACTCTCTGGTAGAGAATGAGAATCATAATTTAGCACAGTTTCTACATATTTGTGATTCCAATTCCGTCAAGTTTGTATCTAAAGATAGTATGACTCCTCTAGCCCTTTATTTCCAAACCTACCTATTTCTGAAAGCATTGCTACTGGACTGGCTGCATCACTCCCTTGGATTCCTGGACCCATGGAGCTGGTATATTATATTCCTGTACCTGATCAAATACTCTACTCTACAAACTTAGTATGAGGGAAAAAAAATGAAGAGGCCAAAGACTCTAACCTACTTCTCAGGACCACATCATTTGTTAGTAGGGAGATAGGAAAAAAAACAAATTGTTCTTCGCTCTATAGAATTCCCTCTCCCCCAGAAACTCTTCAATGAAAATATTACTTTATTATTTCAGATATGTAGAAATTTATAAATATAAACAAAGTCATAGCCATTGTTAACTAGGGCCATTTTAAAGATGCCAAAAGTAAGGACTAGGTAGTCGGAGTCATCTCTTAATCCTGTAGTAGACCAACACAGAATGTCCAGATATACTCCACTCATAATATTTTGGGAAGCAGCTAATTTATGTGCTCTCTATGTATGACACCATTAATTAATTGCATTTTTCTCCAATCCAGTGATACCGAGCTCCTTGCTGTTCCTCAAATAAAACACTCCATCTACTAATTGTCTGTATTTTCATATCCTGTCTTTCATGAGTAGAATTTTCTCCTTCTCCTTCTCTAATTCCTGACTTCCATGCATTTTTCAAGTTCCAATTAAAATCACATTTTCCAAGAAAGACTTTCTTAATCCCTGTTAAATCTAATGCCCTCCTGATATTTATTTAAATTACAAGTTATCCTGCACTTGCTTATTTTCACATTGTTATTTGTTTGTTTTCTCTCTGATTCAATGGTGAGCTCCAGGTGAGCAGAGTCTGCTGTTTCTTTGTGTCCTCAGCACTTAGTATATAGTGTCAGGTACTTAGCACATAATAAATTTTTATTGATAGACTAAGCAACTGATAACAACTAAAACATGTGTTTCATTACAGGGATTAATGATAAAAGAAATAATAAATTAAGAGAACATAAATTCATATGGATGCCTTTCTGAGTTTCCTCTTAATATTGTTAATACTTATCTTTACTTTGCATTAGGAAGTACTTATATTTGTTGTTAGTTCTGAGTTTCAAGTTGTCAAGATAAAGTTTAAATTGATGTTGTAGAGATAGGAAAATTAGTAAGAAACTTATAATAAGTTGCTATAACATACTGAAAGACCAGTGTCCATAGTGTCAGTGGCTGCAGAGATGTTAAGGAGAAAGAATTTTTTGGGGAAAAAAGGATATTTTGTCATTGTTGAACTTGGAATATGCAATGACAGGAGCAAAAAACAGGGTGTAAAAGGTAGGTGAGGAAGCAGGAGTAAAGAATTTAACATGATTTCTAGGAACTTGACCATGAGATGAAAATACATCAATAGTATGTGTATATTTGAATGGGAGAGAAATTAAGATTAAGTAAAAAAAAAAATGTTGTTTCTTTGTTTGTTTTTTATTAGGGCATGGTTGGAGGGGTTATGTAAGATGTCAATTGATAAAGAAAAGTTTGAAATTCAGGAAGAAGGAGGGGGAGTGATGAAAGGGCAAACTCATAGAAAAAAATAGCAAGGGACAAGAACAAGGATATGAGTGAAAGGATTGTCAATAAGATGCGCAGGGTTGATTATAGCTTAAAGAGTGAGAAAGCCTACCATTCCATAGGAAAATGACCAAAGAAATTTCATTTTGTCCAATCTTGCACTTCTAAAAATTAAAAAGCTGAGTCCCCAATTGGCATAATGACTTATTCAGGGTCACACAAGTAAGTAGAGGGAGAAATAGACTTCCAGTGATAAAAAACAATATTTCCCTCCCCCACCCCCACTATTACATTAGTTTTGGTAATAATGACTTTGTCACTAGGTTTATTTGGTACTGACAACACTTTGCATCAGTTTATAAAAGTTTTCCTAATTTCTCTGAAATTATCCTTTTCATCATTTCTAATAACATAATTTTTTTACAATATTATAAAACATAAGTTAATAGTCATTATTCTAATTCTTTACTACCATAAAAGAAGCTATAAATATTATATAGAAACATAGAGATAAATATAGAGAGCTACATATATCTATATCTACATAATATATATATATATATATATATATATATATGCATTGTGTCCATTTGTTTTTATGACTGTGTCTAGATGTATATTTTTATCTTTCTTTGATCTTTTTGGGGGTATAGACTTATTTAGCAATAATATATCTGGATCAAAAAGTTAAGCACAGCATTAGGAATTTGGTAATATAGTCTCAAATTGTTTTCCAAGATATTTGGAACAATCCAGTGCCAAAAACACTGTATGAATTTGCCCATTTTCCCATACCCTCTCCTTAACTAGCTATTTCCTTATTGTGTAAATTTTGTGAATCTGATAGGTACAAAATTACAGAGTTGTTTTAATTTACATTTCTCTAATTATTAGTACATTTCAGTACAATGGTCCATTGAGGGGACAATAATGGAGATTAAGAACTTGACTTTATATGAGAGGAAGGATTACTGATACAATTACAGATACTCAAAATATGTAGCTAGCTGAAATTGTTTTTGCAATGAAAAGTCAGTTAATTAAACAAATATTTATTTTTAAACATATTTATACATTAGGTATTTTGTAAAAGAATAATAAGAACTAAAGAGAAAAGACAGGAAAAAATAAGTGAAAAGAATATACTTCTATTTACATTCAGATTACATAGTTATTTTCTTTGGATGTGGATAGCATTTTCCATCATAGTCTTTTGGAATTTAAACAAATATTTATTAAGTTTCTGTAGTGTGCAAAGTTCTTCCTTAATATATATATATATTTGTATATTCCAACATGGCTCCAATAAGAGTAGAAATTAAGTAAATACAAAGAAATATAAAATCTTTTCAAGGAGAGAGTGTTAAGAACTGGGAGCATCAGAAAATCCATTAAGTAGGAGGCATTCCTTTGGCTGTTCTTTAAATTAATCTTGGTATTTTATGTAGAAGTGGGGACAGTATATCCTTGATATGGGTAAAAGATGGAATTTGTCATATGTGGAACAGCTGACCAGTCAATTTGATGGGACTGGAAATAAGTGGAAGGGGTTAATATGAAGAAGAAAAGATGGAAAATGTATCATGAAATGGAATTCTCTTCTAATATTAAAATTAAATCACATTTTATTGGAAAATGGCTAAGAAGCCAAGGCCTTACACTATCTACTTATAGTAGTTGCTTATGGCAGAGCCTTCATCTGCCCCTTCTCAAGTACTCTGCTTCAAAAAATTCTTCATTAGTAATTCTACACTTGAGTTAATGAAGGAAACATCCATTGTGATCTGAACAGTCTGGATAAAGTAAGAATACAGGGGGAAATAAAAACTTTGTAAAAACAAAAAGATCAATAAATTAAAAAAAATATTGGATAAATAAATGTGGTTAGATTATCTTTCTCTGTGTAGAGAACCGTCAATAATAATGATAATATTGGTATAGTGGTCTAATAACTGTAAAATACTTTGCTCTGAACAACCCTTTGAATTAGAAAAGGCAAATATTATTATTTCCATTTCACAGATGAAGAAATAGTCACAAAGAGTGATTCATCTATGGTCATATAGCTCATAATAAAACTCAGAATTGAAAACCAATTCTCTAGTAGGCCTTCAACCACATCTTGCTTTCTTAGAGAATGGGATAGCATAGAGCAAAGCATATACTGAAACTGCAGGCTAAAGGCATCTTTGTCAATGGAGTTTCTGATTTTTAATCTTGGCTTCTTATATTGATCTGTGCTTTACAGAGATAAAGATTGAGGTACAATCCTTTAAATCCCAAATTAAATTTAAAATATTATAATGCAATAGCATTTACAAGCTATGTGAAACACAAACACTATTGACACAGTAAATTGTCATTTTTTTGTCCAGTGTCATAAAATAAATTATTGTTTCATTTTAGCTTCTTTATTTTTGGTCAAACTCTCCTGGGTGAGTATTTTCTTTCTTCCTTCTCTGAATATCTTGAGTGTGTGGAGTGCCAATGAAAAGCACTTTTTGTTTTATTTTTGGTTTTTTTTGGCCATTTTAGCTGCTGTCCTGAGCATTCTGTTATCATGTCAACAAACTCATGGCTTCTCCCTCTTTGTCAAATACTGACATTATTTGCCACTTTATATATACACATATACACATGCATGTGTGTGTGCATGCACATATACATACATATACACACAAAATATATTAATAAAAATTCAATTCAATTTAGCACATTGAAGGTACTCTACTAGAAAAAACAAAGATACAGTGACTGGCACAAATCAAGCACTTAATAATGCTTGTTGACTGATGAAACAGTCCTTGTCCTCAAAATGATAATAATATACTAATGAAATATAAATCATACTTAAGTGAATAAGAATGAAATATTTCTACACACACATACACATACTTCTGGCTTGAACCAATGATTTCTAATATTTGAGTTTCTAATATTGGAAACTGCTAGCTTAAAAACAAACTATCAAACAGAATAGATTAACAACATATCTATTATTCATTTTTTTCTTTCATTAATCATTCAATGAGCATTTACTAGTCTCCTACTCTATACCTAAGATCTTCTTCATATGGGAGATTTTTTAAAAAATACACCTGTAGCTTGATTTTTGCCTGAAGCACTGAGTGACTTGCTATAATTATACAACTCATTATAAAGGGAAAAAGATTTGATTTTTCTTGTATCCGAATCCAGACCCCTATTGATTATGTCATGCTGACTTTCAAATTATATACAAAATAATTTCAAGATAGAGTGAATGCTAAAAATTATAGGGATCAGGAGAAATCTTTTGTAGGAGGTGTCACCTCCTGAATTGTAAAGGAAATTAGAGATTCTACATGGTAAAGGTATAGATGCATATATTTCAAAATTATAGCTTGAAAAGTCCCCAAGTACTATGCTTGCTAAACAGGTAAGATAGATACATATATTTCAAATGAATTGATTGAATCTCAAATTTCAATGGCAAAATGTACCTTAATGTGTGTGTGTGTGTGTGTATACACATAAGCAATTTATAAGAATATAGATTTTCATGCTCACCCTTTCCTTCCAAGATTAACTCCCTTTTAAAAAACAAAATGCTCCTATATACACAGGTCAGCAAACTTCCAACAGAGTTATGCCCAGTTGGCAGATTTTTGCATAGTTGGCACCTAATAAATGTTTCTTGGATGTTGAATGAATGTTGAATGAATGAATGTTCTTTGGAATGTCAGGAAGGAGTTGCATGAGTGGGTGCAGTGACCACATCCTGTGGAATAATGGGTGTGGTACGCCTTGTTGATCTGAAAGTACCAAAGAGCCTAAGGAGGAGTGAAATGTGGCAGTAGTGACTCCCCGTTATTCCACTCAAAATTGGAATTATTTTTTTTTAAATCATGTTCTAGAATTTGTTCTTAAACACCCTATTAGAATTATTCCAAAATGGAAAAGGCTATCTCAGGAAGGAGAAGATTTCACTTTATTGAAGTCTTCATGAAAAAGCTTGATGTTGATTTATCAAAAAGAAAGTAAAATAGATTATTAATGAAGTCTGGATTGTATAAGATGATTTCTGAGAACCCACGCAGCTCTGAAATTCTGCTATTTTGTAAACAGATACTACTCTTCCAATGGATTTAGATCTAGAAATATGAGGGTAATGAGAAATATATGTGAGATATATTGATTTTTTTTCTTTTTTAAGGACAATAAGTTGAAAGATCAGAATCTATGATTTCATAGCTATGATGAATGCACATTGCATTCTACCAATTCAGATCTGTAATTTTTACTCATTGAGAGTTTTATATTTAAAGCACTGAGAGCATAAGAGATTTGTTATGGTCACATTGACAGTAAATGTCATAGACAAGATCCAAATCAAAGTCTTTCTTCCTCCAAGGCAAACCTTTTATCCGTTCTACTATACTGCTTTCCTAAAAAAAAAAAAAAAAAAAAAAAGCTCTTGCTAACCTCAATATTTCCCAGAATCCTACTCCCCATTTATTGATAAGAAAGGATTTCTTAGATCCAGGATCTAGGAGTCAAGAATCCAAAGTATGATTGGTTTGGAAACCTTGCTTTTAATCATTTTTGAAGCCAGCGCAGACTAAGGTTCTAAGGTTCCAGGGTATTTTTTTTTTCAGAAATTTATGTATTAGATAAAATTAAAATAAACAAACCAAAAATCAAAACAAAAACAATCAAACAAAAACAACAATAAATTTGGATCATGTTTTCAGGAGGGTAAAGGAGAGGCAATGCTGAGGGAAAAGCTGACAATTTTATAATCTGCCAGGCAGAGATTCTGATTGTATTGGGATGGGGGAATGGGGGTTGGAGGAGTTGTATTATCATTGACAGGCCAATTTTTAATACTGCTTCTATTATATTTTTCTTACATATGGTATTTCCCCCCTTGTATATAAAATTAGGTTGACACAATAACATGTGAGTTATAGCTCCCAGAAAAGCATTAGAGTCATGATATTGTTCTACAGAAATAATAATGTTAGAATATTTGATTGAAGCAATATATGCAAAGAAGCATTTCTTTTTTTCTATTTAAACATGCAATTTATTTATATTTGTGTTTCATATTGTTTCATATGTGGATGCTGTATATTTAGATTTAGATAAATAAAATGTTTCAGTCAAAATTGTACTTATTTGTGGAAATAGTTTCAGTTCTTAGAAAATTGGAGGCATCTTCTTTTCTATTTTTTTGTGCTAATCTTCCTTAGTCATTAACTGTAAGATGGGGGCAAGACATTTAAAGAGTCAATGCCTCCATTATTTACATGTCATTATTTAAAATGGAGAGAACAATGATAGCTTCATTTATATTCTCCATAAAATAAGAGAAAGTGGTAAAATATGAAATAACATAACAAATGTTTACAGATAAACGTATCTACATATCTTTATATATAAATATGTATGTATGTATACAGGGATACGCTGCTAACTTCTTGACCACCAGCTCTAGAAAATGTATGCATGTCATACTTTTAAGTATTATTAACATTTTTCTGATTCAGTCTGGACAATAAAGCAATAAATCCAAGCCTGATTTCCAGAATTTTATGATTTCTAATGTATATGTGAGCGTTTGTTTACATAAATTTAACAAATGGCTTGCACAGACAACATGAGCTGGCTGCAGCACACTCTGTGTGTGTATGTGTGTGTGTATGCATGTATGTACACAAAGACACACACCATATGGCATGTGATATGATGGTACCAGCATGTGTTTATGTTTATATACATATACACATAACACACACATGTGTGAATATGTACATAATACACAGAGGGATGTGTATATATCCAAGAAATGGTACTTGTTGTGTTTGTATCTGTTCTATATTGTTTGTCCTTACTTTCAGGCTGGGGTTGTAGGAGGGCAGTACAGCAGTCAGCCTGTTCAGTGGGGAAGTCCTGAGAATCTCTTGAACTTGAGTCCAAGAGGGATTTTGAACTTGAAAAAGGCACTATGCTCTATGGGAAACAAGGTAAGCTATGAATTGAATACCTTCCACTTCCTTCCAAAATGAGGTAATATGGGAAAGAAGGAACATTTTGCCTCCCACATGGTAGAATACATTTATATCTTTTTGCTACATTATGAAAAAAATATTCTTTTGTAAAAAGCCCTATGTTTACATATATATGTATATACACATGTGAATAAAGATGCATGTATGTATGCATACCTACATACATATATTGTGCAAATGCATTGCATAAATGCATGATTTGCATAGTGTTTTTATATATCAAATTAGGAAGGAAATGGAAATATCATTGATTCATGTGATAGAAGCAGAGAATGAGGATCCATGAAATCAAGTCACATATCTCATAATGACAGCTAGCAAGTCTAAGATACAAATATGTTTCTCTCGATCTAAGTCTGGTGCTCTGTCTCTAGATACACATATTCATACAAGCTAAAACAAATCACTTTTCATGAAAATACACTATTTCTAAGTTATTTCCTTTCATTTCAATAAACATATGAAGTATATGTGTGAATATATGTTATATGTGTGTTTGATAATGGAACCAAAGGAATACCTCTAGAATAGGGATTATGGGGATATGCTCAAAAGAAATAAGATACAAAAAAATTTTGGGAGACCAGTGTGGTATGGAGGAAAGAACCCTGGATTTGCAACATGAAAATCTGGGTTTAGAGCTCCTATTCTGTTCTTCAGTTGTTTCAACTTTGGAAAATCATTTCATGCCTCCTAGACCTTAGTTTCATTAGCTATAAAATGAACTTAGTTGGGCTTGATCTCAAAGTTCTTTTGCAATGGAAGGGAAACAAAAACCAAAAAAAGCATGACCTTAATATGCACACCCTTAAAATATGGTGGTAACTACCAGGAATGAATTTCTAAAAAAAAAAAAATGCCAAAGCATTTATTGTTTACTATGTGTTAGACTCCATGATACAAATATAAAAGAAAAATAAAAGGCAAATAGCCCCTGCTCTCCAGGAGCTTACATTCTAACAAAGTAAGACAAAAAGTATAAACAAAAGCAACAAGAATGATTGTTTTGGTTTGAAAAATCAGGGGAAATAAATGCATACGTAAGACCACTGATTGAAAAATAATAGTAATTTAATTACTCTTCTTAGATTTAGAGGTAGAAAGCAGGGAACTGAAGATTACAGGCATACTATCATGAAATGAAAATGAACAAAGAGCATCATTGTGGGTCTTAATCTAGGCAAGATATAGAAATTCTCACTAAAAATAATTATGAAGCACAGGCCCCATAGTGGGAGATAGCGTCCTGGGTTAAAGGTGGAAGCTAGAGTAAGAGGTCATACAAAAGGTGGGAGAGCAGCATAGTGGGTCTGGAGTTTGGGCAAAATAAAGAGAAAGAGAGAATGACCTTCCGTTCTTCCAGATGAATTTTGATATTACTTTTACTAATTCTATAAAATGTTTTTTGGGCAGTTTAGTAAGCTGCATTTAGGCAAGATTATCTTTTTTATTATATTAGCTTGGCCTACCCATAAGCAACTGGTATTATTCCAGTTGTTTAGATCTGACTTTATTTGGGTGAGAAGTGTTTTGTAATTGTGATCATATAGTTTTGGGGTGTGTCTTGGTAGGTAGACCCACAAGAATTTAATTGTGTCTACATTTAGTTTCAGTTGAATTTCTCTATCTCTTAATAGGCTTTGTCAATAATACATTAAAATGCTGATGATTTCTGTGGGTTTATAGTATATACTGTGACTTTACTAAAGTTGTGAATTGTTTCAAGTAAATTTTGGGGTGATTTTCTAGTATTCTCTATATCATCATATTATGTGCAAAGAGTGATAATTTTATTTCCTTGTTGTCTGTTCTAATTCCTTTAATTCCTTTTTCATTTATTATTGCTAAAGCCATCATTTCTATTACAATATTCAATAATAATGTTAGTAATAAGCATCCTTGTTTCACCCCTGATCTTAATGACAATGTATTCAACTTCTTGCCATTACAAATAATGCTTGCTGTTGATTTTAAAAAGATACTGATTATTATATTAAGGAAAGTTCCTTTATCCCTATGTTCTCTAGTGTTTTTAATAGGAATGGGAACTGTATTTTGGCAAAAGCATTTTCTGCATGTATTGAGATTATCATATTTCTCTTGGTTTTGTTATTGATATGGTAGATTATGGTAATAGTTTTCCTGGTATTGAACAAACCCTGTATACCTGCTACAAATGTTACTTGATCATAATATGTTATCCTATTGATAAATTGCTGTAATCTCTTTGCTAATATTTTATTTAACATTTTTGCATCAATATTCACTAGGGAGATTGGTCTGTAATTTTCTTTCTCTGATTTGGCCCTTCCTGGTTTAGGTATCAGTGCCATATTTGTTTCTTAGAAAGTATTTGGCAGTACTCCTTTTTTACTTATTTTTTTCCCAAATGGTTTATATAGTATTGGAATTAATTGTTCTTTTAAATGTTTGGTAAAATTCAATTATAAATCCATCATATCCTGGAGATTTTTTTTCTTAAGGAGTTCACTAGTAGTTTGTTCAATTTGTTTTTCTATTTAAGTAATTTATTTTTTCTTCTGTTAACCTGGACAATTAATATTTTTGGAATTATCCATTTACTTCAGTTAGTTTGTCAGATTTCTGTCATACAGTTGGTCAAAATAGCTCATAATTATTGCTTTAATTTTTCTTTCATTAGTAGTAAGTTCACCCTTTTCATTTTTGATGCTGGTGATTTTTTTTTCTTTCCATTTTCAAATCAAATTAACCCAATATTTATCTATTTCTTTTTCATAAAACTAAATCTTTGTTTTGTTAATTAGTTCAATAGGGTTTTTTTTTTGTTTCAATTTTATTAATCTCTCCTTTGAAATTCATAGTTTCTAATATAGTATTTAATTGGGGGGGTTTTAATTTGTACTTTTTTCTAGGTATTTTAGTTGTTTGTCCAATTCATTGATCTCCTCTTTCTCGATTTTATTCATGTAACTATTTAGAGATATAAAATTTTCCTTAAGAACAGCTTTAATTGCATCCCATAAGTTTTGGTACATTGTCTCATTACTGTCATTCTCTTGGATGAAATTATGGATTGTTTCTGTGTTTATTGTTTAACCAACTCATTCTTTAGAAATAGATTAATTTCCATTTATTTTTTAGTCTATCTTTCCCTTGCCCATTATTGCATGTCATTTTTATTGCATTATAAACTCAAAAAGAAGCATTTACTATATCTGCCTTTCTGCATTTGATTGGGAGGTTTTTAATGCCCTAAGACATGGTCAATTTTTGTGTAAGTGTTATGTACTGCTGAGGAAAAAAAAACATTTAATCCTTTCTTTCCCCATTCAATTTTTTCCAGAGATCTAAATTTCCTAGGATTCTATTAACCTCCCTAGTTTCTGTCTTATTTATTTTGTGATTAGATGTGTCTAATTCAGAGAACCAGACACTAGAATAGTTTTGCTGTCAATTTTTTTCTGTAACTGGCTTAAAATCTCTAGGAATAAGGCTGCTTTACCACTTGGTGCATACACATTTAGAATCATTATTTATAGTATCCTTCCTCAAAACGTACTTTACTTTTTTATTTCTTTTAAGGAGATCTACTTTTTACTTTTGCTTTATCTGAAATCAGATTAGAATTGTTTTTGTCTGGCAACTTTCAATATTTTTTCTTGAGATTGTAATTTTGGAATTTTACAATGTTCCTTGGTGTTTCTCTTGTGGCATCTCTTTACAAAGGTCATTGATTGATTCATTCAATGACTATTTCCCTTCTCTTTCTAAAATATTGGGACAGTTTTCCTTAATGATATCTTGAAAAAATGGAATCCAGGCTCTTTTCTTCATCATGGCCTTCATTTTTCTTAATTGTCTCCTGCATTTATTTTTTTAGGTCAGCTGTTTTTCCAACGAGGTATTTCACATTTTCTTCCATTTTTTCATTTGTTTTACTTTGTTTGACTTATTCTTGCTGTCTCATAGAGTCATTACCTTCCATTTGCCCCATTGTAGTTTTTCATATGTGATTTTTTAAAAATTAGCTTTTGTATTTCTTTTTCATTTGGTTAATTCTACTTTTGAAGGCATTTCCTTCAGTGATTTTTTTGTTTGTTTTTGAATTTTGCCAATTTTATTTTTTAAGGAGTTGTTTTCTTCATTCAATTTTCCCTCTTCCTTTTCCAAGCTGTTGACTTTCTTGCATACTTCTCTTTTTTCTCATTTTTTTCTTCTACTACTCATATTTGCCTTTTAAAGTTTCCTTTACTTTTACTTTCCTATACTTTTCTTTGAACTCTTTGAGATTTACTCTGTTACATTTTATCCTTTTTTACTGTTATGGTTGAGCTCTGTTCTTTGGGTAAAGGAGGAACTAACCCCAACTTTCTGTACAGCTCTGAGTCTTGGTTTTAAGCACAGTAGCCCCTTGTGTTTGTAGGGGATAACTTTATATCCTCTTTCTGGGAAATAGTCTTATTTCATAGAGTTTGCCTTCTTAGCTGGGACTTAGCTGGGGAAGCTGCCCCACAGATCTGCTTATCTACTGAGCCAGGACTGAGGTTCTTAGATACTGATTTGCTGTGATTAAGACTCTGCCACTGGCTTTTCCAGAGTCTTTCTGAACTAGACTGGATATCCTTTTCACCTTAGTGAGACTGAACTTTTCTTGAAGTTTTTCCAATTTATCTTCAACTTTAGAGGGGTTTCATTCCATCAGACTGATCAGAGGTTTCATTTGGTTTTTGAGATAAACTGGGAGAGCTCAAGCAGCTTCTTGGGTTTCTTCTGACATCTTGGCTCCACCCCCAGAAGTTTCAAGTTTTATTTTTCTAATCTTTGTTTAAAAAAAAATCTTAGTTTTGCAATGCCTTTTTGATCTTGTTAAGAACAATATTCCTTGTCAATTTTTAATGTTTTAAAATGTATTGAACAAATGGAGACCATGCTATCATTGAAAACTTTTAATGGAGACAATTCCTCTTTTAATGTGTGATCAATTAATTTATAAGTTGTATTTTTAGAGAATAAGTGGGTTCACTAAAAACAGCTAGAGCGAATTGATAAAGATCATGCAATCAGTGTTTCCAAGAAAGTTTAGTTATATTCTTACACTTTATTCCAAGACAAGTCTTTCACTTCTTAGGCTATTAGCTAGCCTTGAAATAAATGAAGACTATTCATTGCCTAAAGCTTTTTTTTTAATCTTTTTAAACCATAACTTTTTAAAATTTCTGTTTTGATATGAATAAAAAATTTTTATTACTGAGAGAGAGATTCTAGTATTCTTGGTTTGAATGTGACTATTATTTTCAGGTTCTAATGTTGTACTTTTCTTGTCTAAGTATATAATATTTTAAACAAATTGGATTTCAATTAGTTGTAGACTTTCTGACAAAAATGTGGCCTATAAATGAAAAAGCAATATTATCATGCTATAAAAATTACAATTATTGAGAATTTATAGATACGTTGAAAAGGTTGTATATTCAAATTTATGCAGAACAAATAAAAGATCCAAAATATTATTGTTATTATTATTATCATCCCAATTTTGCAGTTTGGAAAACTGCAGCAGATAAGTTAAGTGTCTTGATCAGATTTGCATAGAAAGAAATTAAGACCATATTAAACTCAGCGATTTCTGATTTTTGGTTCAGTGGTCTAGCCATGGTATAATCAATGGAAACTATGTATTCTTTAATTATTATTCTTTATTACTATCAATATTATTCATTATTGTGGACAAGTTTGGTTCTGGAGAACAGAAAATAAAATGAATTTTCTACCTTTCTCAGAGATATGAAAGACTATACATCTAGGATAAATAATAAACTGTCATATGTATTCACTTTGATAACTGAGTTCTTCATTATTTGTCAAAGGAACTTCAACATTTTTGAATATATGTAGAGGGGAAATTTATTTCTATAAATGATATGTAAAAAAGTTGCCAGTAAACCTTAAAACAAAACAATCATCAAGTAAATCCCCAAATCCTCCTTGAATTTTTCTCTTCCCTTCTTTTTTTTTTAATAGAAAGAAGACTGAAAAGATCTATAGCAACAAGAAACTCTAATTTTAATTCAGAAATATAGTTTACTGGGAAGCAGCTATGACATATAGATATTGCCTCAAAAAAATTGGAAAGATAAATGTTCAGTATTATATGCATACAATTAAATTGTATAATTTATTTCTACAGAAAATCAATGAGCTATATTTGAGGCTTTAAAAGGGTATTATATATTTACATAAATAAAGTAGGCATTTGCTACAATATTAACTACTCTAGAAGTGACAAGTATTATATGTATTCACACTTTAGGCCATTAATTTCACAGCTTTCAGAGAAGGAAATTCTTCATTCTTTAAAAAAAATGCATCTTCTCATAAAGAATCTTACCCAGAAAGTATATCATTTTCTAAAAGAGTGAAGTTAGGATGATGATTGTGGTGGAAAAAAAAATATCTTACTATAATAATTCTTGAACTACTTGAATAATACTTGAAATGTATCACGTATATTTAGATTCACAGCTAGAAGGGATGTTTTAGATCATCTAGCACAATTCCTTGTTTTGTTCTGAACGTTAATATTCTTATTCTAGATGTGATTTTTCTCCCCTCATATGCAATACTGCTTACTTCTTTCCCCTGTTATACCTTCACTAACATCACAAATCTTATCCTGGTTGAGGAAGTGGCATAATTATCAATTACATCCAAGTATTTAAATTAAATTCATTCATTTTTATTGATTGTTAAAATGAAAATAAAATGAACTACAGAGTAAAAGAAAAAACAAAGAGGTATCAACAAGGCACAAAGAGGTCTTAAATAATTAAAGAATAAAAGGTGTTGAAATAATCAGAAACAGGGAAAGAGAAATACTAAGTTAATATTTTATAATTATACACTAGTTCTTTCTTTAATATTTTGATTATTCATTTATTTTAAAACTTTAATTTTTATTCCTTCCTTTTCCCCACCCCCTCTTCCCACATTCACTGAAAAGGCAAACAGTATGATATCAGTTATAAATCTGAAATCATGTAAACCTATTTCCATTTTACCCATATTTTTTAAAAGCAAGAAAAATAAGAAAGTGAGAAAATTATATTTCAATTCACATGTAGAGTTCATCAGTTTTCTCACTGGAAGGGAATAGCATTTTGTCATCATGAGTCCTTTCAAATTGTCCGGGATTATTGTATTGTTCAGAGTAGTCAAATATTTCACAGTTGATCATTTTTACAATATTCCTATCACTGTACACAGTGAAATGTTGATTCTTCTCATTTCACTAAGCATCAGGTCATATAGGTCTTGCCATGTTTTTCTGAATCTCCCCCCCCCCAATTATTTTCTATTGCACAATAGTACTTCATCACAATTACATACTATACCACAGCATGTTAAGGAATCTCCTTCCAATGAGTTGCTTAACACATTACCATTTGCTGTTGCTGAGCTACAGGCTTTTCCTGTCAAACACCCAAGTTCTTTTAGTCCAGAAAAATGTCTGGTGTTCCAAAAATATGATTTAAGTTGATATTTTAAAGTTGTATGGAGAATTCAGCTAGGGGGCTATTTTTTAATTATTATTTTCAGGATGAGAACAAGATGACTGTTGTCATCTCGGCTTCATGAATTCTTTTTTTCCCCCTTTATTAAAGCTTTTTATTTTTTAAAACATGTATGGATGGATAATTCATCAACATCAGCCCCTGCAAAACCTTGTTTGCCACTTTGCCCTTCCTCTTCTCATGTTCTCCCCTAGATGGCAAGTAGTCCAACATATATATATATATATTTAATTTGTTTGTGAAACAAGTTTTTTTTTTAAATTAAAGCTTTTTATTTTTCAAAACCTATGCATGGAAAATTGCTCGGCACTAGTCCTTGCAAATCTTGTGTTCCAATTTTCCCTCCCTTCCCCCATGCCCTAACCTAGATGACAAATAGTCCAATATGTTAAACATGATAGAAATGTGGTGTTAAATTCAATATTTGCATACATATTTATACAATTATTGTGCCACATAAGAAAAATCAAATCAAACCAGTAAAGAGAGAGAGAGAGAGAGAGAGAGAGAGAGAGAGAGAGAGGAGCAAAATAAAATATAAGCAAATAACAACAAAAAGAGTGAAAATGCTATGTTGTGAATCACCCTCAGTTCCCACAGGCATCTGGGTGTAGATGACTCTGTTCATCATGAAAGAATTAGTCCAATATATGTTAAACATGGTAGAAATATATGTTAAATACATATATATGTATACAATTATTTTGCCACACAAGAAAAAAATAAAATCAAACCAGTAAAGAGACAGAGAAAGACAGAGAGAAGCAAAATAAAATGCAAGCAAAGAAGAACAAAGAGTGAAAATGTTATGTTGTGAATCATACTCGGTTACCATGTTCTCTCTGTATGTAGATGGCTCTCTTCACAACAAGATCATTGGAACTGGTCTGAATCATCTCATTGGCAAAGAAAGCCACCTCCATCAGAATTGATCATCTTATAATCTTGACATTGTCATGTATAATGATCTCCTGGTTCTGCTCATTTCACTTAGCATCAGTTCATGCAAGTCTTTCGAGGCCTCTCTGAAATCATCCTGATGGTTGTTTTTTATAGAACAATAATATTCCATAACATTCATATAACATAAGTTATTTGGCTATTTTCCAACTGATGGGCATCCATTCAGTTTCCAGCTTCTTACCACTACAAATAGGATTGCCACAAACATTATTGTACATGTAGGTCACTTTCCCTCTTTTAAGATTTCTTTGGGATATAAGACCAGTAGAAACACTGCTGGATCAAAGGGTATGCAGTTTAATAACCTTTTGAGCATAGTTGCAAATTGCTCTCCATAATAGTTGGATCCATTCACAATTCCACCAACAATGTATTAGTGTCCCCGTTTTCCCACATTCTCTCTAACATTCCTCATGTTTTCCTGTCATCTTAGCCAATCTGACAGGTGTGTAGTGGTATCTCAGAGTTGTCTTAATTTGCATTTCTCTAATTTTTCATCTGAAAATTGTTTGTTCATAACCTTTGATCATTTATCAATTGCAGAATGGCTTAAATTTCATAAATTTGAGTGAGTTCTCCATATATTTTTAAAATGAGGCCTTTATCAGAATCTATGAATGCAAAAATGTTTTCCCAATTTATTACTTCCCTTCTAATCTTGTCTGCATTAGTTTTGTTCATACAAAACCTTTTTAACTTGATATAATCAAAATTATCTATTTTTGATCAATAATGACCTCTAGTTCTTTTTTGATCACAATTTCCTTCCTCCTCCACAGATCTGAGAGGTAAACTATACTAAGTTCTTCAATTTGTTTATAATATCATTTTTTTTTAATGTCTAGATCATGAACCCATTTCAACCTTATCTTGGTATATGGTGTTAAGTGTGGGTCAATGCCTAATTTTTGCCATACTAATTTCCAATTTTCCCAGCAGTTTTTGTCAAATAGTGAATTCTTATCTCAAAAGCTAGGGTCTTTGGGTTTGTTAAACACTAGATAACTATAGTCATTGACTATTTTGTTCTGTGAATCTAACTTATTCCACTAATTGACTACTCTATTTCTTAGCCAGTACCACATGGTTTTGATGACTGCTGCTTCACAATATAGTTTTATATCTGACACAGGCCACCTTCATTTAATTTTTTTTTCATTAATGCTCTTGAAATTCTTGATCTTTTATTCTTTCAGATAAATTTTCTTATTTTTTCTAGGTAAATAAAAGAGTTTCTTGGGAGTTTGATTAATATAGCACTAAATAAATAGGTTAGTTGAGATAGAATTGTCATCTTTATTATAATCACTTGACCTATCCAACAGCACTTGGTATTTTTCAAGTTGTTTAGATCTGACTTTATTTGTATGGAAAGTAATTTGTAGTTTTGCTCATATAGTTCCCAACTTTCCCTTGGCAGAAAGATTCCCAAATATTTTATACTATCAACAGTAATTTAAAATGGAATTTCCCTTTTTATCTCTTGCTGTTGGATTTTGTTAGTGATGTATAAAAATACTGATAATTTATGTGGATTTGTTTTGTATCCTGCAACTTTGATAAAGTTATAGATTATTTCTAATAGGTTTTTAGTTGATTCTCTAAAGTTCTCTAAGCATATCATCATATCATCTACAAAGAGTGATAATTTGGTTTTCTCATTGACCTGTTATTAAAATTCCTTTAATCTCTTTTTCTTCTCTTATTGCTAAAACTAGCATTCTAATATTAAAGTGGTCAATCTTGTTTCACCCCTGATTTTATTGGAAATGGTTCCAGTTTCTCCTCATTACAGATGATGCTTACTGATGGTTTTAAATAGATATTACTGATCATCTTAAGGAAAAGTCAATTTATTTCTATTCTCTAGTGATTTTAATAAGAATGGATATTGGATTTCATCAAATGCTTTTTCTGCATCTACTGAGATAGTCATATCATTTTTGTTAGTTTGATTACTGATATGGTCAATTATGCTAATAGTTTTCCTAATATTAAACCAGCCCTGAATTCCTCATATAAATGCTATTTAGTCATGGGATGACTGTAAAGTCATCCTGGGGATGACTTTCCATAATCTCTTTGCTAATATTTTATTTAATATTTTTGCAACAATATTCATTAGGGAAATTGGTCTATAATTTTCTTTCTCTGTTTTCATCCTACCTGGTTTAGATATCAGTACCATGTCTGTGTCTTAAAAGAATTTGGTAGGGGTCCTTTTCCTATTTTTTCAAATAGTTTATATAATAGTGGAGTCAATTCTTTAAATGTTTGGTAGAATTCATATGTAAATCCATCTGGCCCTCAAAAATTTTTCTTAGGAAGTTGATTAATAGCTTGTTCTATTTCTTTTTCTAAAATGAGACTATTTAAATAATTTATTTCCTATTCTGTTAATCTGGGCAATGTATATTTTTGTAGGTATTCCTCCATTTCACTTAGGTTATCAAATTTATTGGCATAAAGTTAGGCAAAATAATTCCTAATTATTGTTTTAATTGCCTCTTCATTGGTGGAAAGTTTCCCTTTTCATTTCTGAGACTAACAATTTGATTTTCCTCTTTCCTTTTTCTAATCAAATTAACTAAAGCATTATCTATTTTGTTGTTTTTTTCATAAAGCCAACTCTTAGTTTTATTTATTGATTCAATAGTTTTTTTCTTTCAATTTTATTAATCTCTCTTTTATATTTTTAGACTTTCGAGTTTGGTATTTGATTAGGGTTTTTTAATTTGTTCTTTTTCGAGCCTTTTTAGTTGAAAGCCCAATTAATTGATCTTCTCTTTTTCTATTTTATGCAAGTAAGCATCTAGAGATAGAAAATTTCTCCTTGTCAATGTTTTGGCTGCATCCCACAAATTGTGGTATGTTGTCTCATTACTGTCACTCTCTTGGATTAAATTTTTAATTGTGTCTATGATTTGCACTTTCACTCATTCATTCTTTAGGATGGGATTATTTAATTTTCTTTTTGATCTATTTTCCCCTGGCCTTTTTTTTAATGTAGTTTTTATTGCATTGTGATCTGACAAAAATGCATTTACTATTTCTGCCTTTCTGCATTTTTTGAGGTCTTTATGTCTTAATATATAGTCAGTTTGTGAACTTGTTCTATAAACTGTTGAGAAGAAAGTATATTCCTTTCTGTCTCCATTCAATTTTCTCTAAAGATCTATTATACCTAACTTTACTAGTATCTATTTACCTCTTTAAATTTTTTTCTTATTTTTTTGTGGTTCAGTTTATCTAGTTTTCAGAGAGCAAGGTTGAGATCTCCCAATATTATGTTTTGCTTTCTATTTCTTCTTGTAGCTCTCTTAACTTCTCCTTTAGGAATTTAGAAGCTATACAACTTGGTACATATTTGTTTAGTATTTATATTGCTTTATTATCTATGGTAACCTTTAGCAAGATATAGTTTCCTTCCTTATCTATTTTAATTAGATCAATTTTTGCTTTTGCTTGATCTGAGGTCAGAATGGCTATCCCTGCTTTTTTTTTTTTAACTTCACTTGAAGCATAATGATTCTGCTCCAGCCTTTTACCTTTTCTCAGTGTGTTTCACTCTGATTTAAATGTGTTTCTTGTAAACAACATATTGTAGGATTCTGCTTTTTAATCCAGTCTGCAATCTGACTCTGTTTTATGAGAGAGTTCACCCCATTCATATTTATAGTTAAAACTACTAATTCTGTATTTATCACCATTTTATTTACCCCAAATTGTATTTTTCTCTTTCCTTTTCCACTTTCACTTTTCCCCAGTATTTTACTTATGAGCACCACTTGTCCCAAAGCAGCCCTCCCACTTTCCAGCCCCTTCCCCTTTCTTATACCTTTCCCCTTTTATTTCTGTTTTCCTTTCTATTAGCCTACTCCTTCCCTTTTCCCCTTTCCAGTCCCATTTTCCTATAAGGTGAGAGAAGTTTCCCTGTGAAACCAAATATGTCTAATATTCTCTCTTTGAGCCAAATCTCTTGAGAGTAAGATTCATGCAATATTTATTCCCTTCCCTTCTCTCCCTCAATTATAATAGATTTTCTTTGCCTCTTTGTGAGATGTAATTTCCCTCATTTTACCTCTACTTTCTCCCTTTTCTGGTACAATCCCCTTTTTATCTCTAGTTTCTTTTTTATATTACAACAGTAAAATCAAATTATACATGCACTCTCTATTTATACTCACAGCAGAGATACAGTTCTCAAGAATACTTTTTACCTCTTTATTCTTCTCTTGAGTTCTATATTTAGAGGTCAATTTTTTTGTTCACCTCTAGTCTTTTCATCAGAAATAAATAGAATTCATCTTTTTCATTGAATTTCCCTATTCTTCCCTGAAAGAAAATGTTCAGTTTAGTGGGGTAGTTTGTTCTTAGCTGCACTTCAAGTTTCTTTGCCTTTTGGAATATCAGATTCCAGCCCCTATTGAGGGGCAGGTCAATTCTTAAAGATTCTCCATAGCTGTGGATCATAGCATCTGAAGGAGTTGCAGGGCAGCCTTTGCTGACCCAGGTGTTGTGGACTGGGAATGAAATAAATTGGAAGCAGAGGGAAAAGGAGAAAGGTCAGACAAAGCAAAGGCCTCTCAGTAATAGAGATAAAAGAACTGTAAGCGATTGCCTTTTTGTATCATCCTCTGACAGGAGGAGATCCATTCTGCAGATCTGGATTGGATCTCCAGCAGACACTGTCAGGTGGCTCCTGTATCACAACAAGTCCCTTAGATCCTTTAAGGTGGAAGCTTAGGTCTGAGGTAATCATTATTGTGGCTCCTCAGTATTTTAAATTGTTTCTTTCTGACTGCTTGCAATTTTTTTCCTTTGGTCCAATAGTTCTGAAATTTATCCAGGATATTCCTCAGAGTTTTAATTTTGGGGTGTCTTTCAGGAGGTGTTTGGTGAATTCTTTCGATGGCTATTTTACCTTCTGGTTCTAGGATATCAGGACAGTGTTCTTTGATGATTTCCTGAAAAATAAAGTTTAGGCTCTTTTTTTTTTTTATCATGATTTTCAGGAAGTCCAATAATTCTTAGATTGTCTTTCCATGATCTATTTTCCAGGTCAGTTGTTTTCCCAAAGTAGGTATTTTACATTTTCTTGTACTTTTTTTTTTCTTTTTGGTTTTACTTAACTGATTCTTGATGTCTCATTGAGTTATTCATTTCCATTTGTTCAATTCTGATTTTTAGTGAATATTTTCTTCATTTATTTTTTTAGTTCTTTTTGTATTTGCCCAATTGCATTTTTAAATGAGTTGTTTTGTTCTATGGATTTTTTGTTCCATTTCACAAATTTTGTTTTTCAGGAGTTTTCTTTTTCCATTTTGTCAAATCTATTTTTTAGGATATTATATGCTTTTTTTTCCATTTCAATAAGTCTATCTTCAGATAATTTTTGTATTTCCTTTTCCAAACCCTCTTGCAAAGTTTTAATTTTCTTTCTCCATTGTTTGTCTAGCTCTCTTTTAAAATCCTTTTTAATTTCTTCTAGGAGAGCCTCGTGTGATGAGGACCAATTTATATCACCCTTTGAGGCTTCATCTAGAGATGATCTGCTTTTATTCTCCTCAGTGTTTGAAATCTATCCTTTTCTGTCACCACAAAAACTATCCATGGTCAGAGTTCTTTTTGCTTTTTTACTCATTTTTTTTAAAGTTGAGATCTGCTTTAAGGGCAAGGGAGATTGTCCAAGCTTCCTCTACAAGGGAAAGCAGAGGGTACACTGAGTAATTGCTGACTGACTTCCAGTGCTGGGTGTGCATAGCCAGGTCCTGTGAAATTCTGGCAATTAGGTAAATAGTAAGCACTATTTACCTTTTGTGTTTGTGTTGGATATTTTATAACTTATTTGCTGATCTACTGGATTGCAACCAGGGCAGAGTAGGCAACACTGTTTAGATTCCTTCCCTAGATTCTCCAGTATGCAGAGTCCATACCATCCTAGGACTGTGTGCTGCTTACACTCCATGTCTTTGCTCAGCCTGCTTGTACTTGGCTTGCCTCTCTCCATGTCCAATTGAAATACATCTTTTCTGGAGATCTTCACAATAAAATTTTGCTGGTAGTTCATTACACTCCAAATATTTGTGGGTTCTCCCAATCCAGACAAATTTAGGGGCTGAATTTGCTAGTTATTCTGAGGGTCTTGGGGAGAGGTCAGAAAAAAAGTGTGTCCTCTCCACCATCTTGCCTTTGCCACCCTAGGTGGTTATTGTTTACATATATATATATATATATATATATATGTCTTTTTTTTATTTACAAGATATATGCATGGGTAATTTTTTCAGCATTGACAATTGCAAAACCTTTTGTTCCAACTTTTCCCCTCCTTCCCCCCACCTCTTCCCCCAGATAGCAGGTTGACCAATACATGTTAAATATGTTAAAGTATAAGTTAAATACAATATATGTATACATGTCTAAACAGTTATTTTGCTGTATAAAAAGAATAAGACTTTGAGATAGTGTATAATTAGCCTGTGAAGGAAATAAAAAATGCAGGTGGACAAAAATGGTGGGATTGGGAATTCTATGTGGTGGTTCATAGTCATCTCCCAGAGTTCTTTCACTGGGTGTAGCTGGTTCAGTTCATTACTGCTCTATTGGAACTGATTTGGTTCATCTCATTGTTGAAGAGGGCCACGTCCATCAGAATTGATCATTATATAATATTGTTGTTGAAGTATATAATGATCTCCTGGCCCTGCTCATTTCACTCAGCATCAGTTCATATAAGTCTCTCCAGGCCTTTCTGAAATCCTCCTGCTGGTAATTTCTTACAGAATAATAATATTCCATAATATTCATATACTACAATTTATTCACCCATTCTCCAATTGATGGGCATCCATTCAGTTTCCAGTTTCCTAGGTGGCTATTGTTAATCCACCCATTTTGACTTCACTTCCTGCTGAGTTACTTTCCTGCCTGTTCTATAGGAAGGTGAATAAAATTCTAATTGATTTTGTTTTAGGAGAATATGTCTTAAAGGACATTACTTTATCCAAGAAAAAGTTTTTACGTTCTTGGACTGAATTCTATTCCAAATGAATGGAGCTATACATTCTAATTTCTAGCCAGGTCCTAGAGTTGGAGAAGATACAACCCATAACAAGAAACTTTGGCTTTAGGAAAATAAATAGTCATGTAAAAGGCAATAAGCAGGACTGAATCCTATAACTTGGGCCATAGAATACCTTCTACCATATGACATTGCTTATATTTGATAACTCTTCCTTTGTGAATTGATATTTGTAAAAATGAGGAACAATAATCAACCAATAATAGGGGAAAAAAAGAAAATGTAGGTAAGAATTATAGATGCACCAAAGTAGAATAAAGGAGGGAGTTTAAATTTGGTACTTAAAAAAATTCATCTATAGTAAGGAACAGAGACAATAAAAAGGGACATGTAATAGTATAGGGATTGAATAAGAAGAGAAAATGTAGAATAGATTATAAAGAAAAAATAAATATGAAAGAAGGAAAAGTAAATGAAAAAAATTGAGAAAGGACTTAGAAGGAACATTTCTTAAACTTAGATGATGGGGTGAAGAATAGTATGTTTCACTGGACAATGAAAGAAAAAGGTCAAAAACAACATAAAAATAAAAATATAAACAAATGAATGAGCATTCTGTTGTAAATAGAGAAACAGTATGTTTACTAATAAACAGAAATGAGGAAGAGTCTATAAGAATAAACTAGTATCAAGGAGTGTATGCAAAATTAATTGCAAGGGCAAAAAGCTTCTTTAAAACAGGAAAGGGATAAATATCAATATGAAAAAAATAAATGGAGCAGAACACAACCCTAACAATTATAACTTTAAATTTGAATGGATTTTTAAAAATCCAATAAAATGAAGGAGAGTGGAAGAATTGATAAGAAAATAAAATCCACAAAATAGGTATATGCAATTAACCATGCAATTAACATATGTATGGAATAAAAAATTAGAAGCTACTTAAAAATTCATTCTGTATTAGGTGATGCCATAAAAAGCATGAGTTTAAGTGATTATCAGAAAAGGCAACAATATGATATTGCAGTTTCAAGAAAGGTATAAAGGAAAATTGCATTATGCTTATAAGTACTATAGATAAGATATAAATGCTAAACATATATGCACCAAATGGTATAACAACTAAATCCATGAAGTAAAAGTCAATTGCATAACAAAATGTCATAAATAAAAACCCAATAATTTTAGAGAGATTTAATGTTTAATATTTAAACACAATGCTTTAATTTTTTTCAATTTCATGAAAAAAATAACTTTTAAAAGAAATTAGAATTCCAAATTCTTCTCCTCCCTTCTTTGCCCCAACTCCCACTTGAGAAAGCAAGGAATTTTATATAGATTGTGCATATGGTCATGCAACACACATTTTCTTATTAACCATATAATAAAAATAAAATACACAGAGAGAAATAGATGGGGGGGAACATATACATAAAGAAAGATAGAGAAAGAGATAGAGAGAGACAGACAGAGACAGATAGAGAGAATAGAAAGAATATGCTTGCTTAGCATTCAGACACCATCAGTACTTTTTCTAGAGATGGATGGTGATTTTCACCATAGTTCCTTTAGAATCGTGGTTTATTGTATTATTCTGAATAGCCAAGTCATTCACATTTGATCATCATAAAATATTGCTATTATTGGCTACAATGTTCTTCTGTTTCTGCTCAATTCACTTTGCAACAATTTATAAGTCTTCCCAGTTACTTCTGTTCTTCATTTCTTCTAGCATAATAGTATTCCATCAGTGACATAGGATAACTTGTTCAGCCATTCCCCAATTGAAAGGCATCTTCATAATTTTCAGTTCTTTGCCACCACAAAAAGAGCTGCATCTAAATATTTTTGTGCCTATCTTTGATCTTTTTGGGATGCAGACTTAGTAGTTGTATGGCTGGGCCAAAGGTTATAGACAGTTTTGTAGCTTTTGGGTGAAGTTCCAAATTTTTCTCCAGAATGTTCAGATCATTTTTCAACTCAATCAAAATATATTGGTGTTCCAGCTTTTCCACATTACCTCTAACATTTGTTATATATTTTTTTCTGTTGTGTTAGCCAATCTGACTGGTTTTAATGTGTCTTTTTCTAATAAATAGGATTTTAGGACATTTTTTTTTCATATAACTACCCATAGTTTTTATTTCTTCTCCCAAAAACTGCCTGTTCTTATTCTTTGATTATCAACTGGGGGATTTTTTTTTTATTTGTTTTCTTGTTTATTGTAAATTTCACTCAGATTCTTGTGTATTTGAGAAATGATGCCTTTTTCAGAGAAACTTCCTATTTATTTCTAATTTTGGATACATTAATTTTATTTGTGCAAAAGTTTTTATTTTTCATCTAATCGAAAGGATCCATTTAACTTGTAATTCAGGAATCTAGCTTTTGTTTAGAAATAAACTCTTTCCTTATCCGTAGATCTAATAGGGAAATTGTTGCCTGTTCCATTAATTTACTTAGGATAGTCCCTTTTTGCTTCTCATTTATACATTTTGACATTATCTTGTTATACAGTGTGAGATAGTCATCTGTGCCTAGTTTCTGCCAAATTAAATTTCACTTTCTCCCAGCAATTTGTCAAATGAAGAATTCTTACACCAAAAGTTTGAATCTTTGCATTTATCAAATATTACCAAATATTATACTACTATACTCATTTACAACTTTTCTTTATTATTTTAAGAAAATCTCCATTTATTACTATTCTTTTTAGCATTCTTAAATGTTATGTTATATTTTGTCAAATGAGTGTTATATTTTGTCAAAAGTCTTTTCTGCATCTATTGATACTGTTATATGATTTTTATTATTTTTGTTATTATGGACAATTATGCTGACAATTGTTCTAATATTGAATAAGTTCTCCAGTCCTGATATTAATCTCACCTACTCATATTGCAAGATTTTTGTGACATATAGGTGTGGACTCCTTGCTAGTTTTTTTTTTTTTTTTTAACTTTGCATCAATAGTTATAGGGAAAATTGGTCTTTACTTTTCCCTGTCTGTTTTTGCTCTCGTTTAAATATTTGCATTATTTGCATCATAAAAGGAATTTGGTAGGAATTCTTCTTTGTGCTTTAAATGTTTGATATAATCACTAGTGAATCCATATAATTGGGCAAAAAAGACCCTAATTTTTGCTTTAATTTCATCTTCATCAGTGGCTCATTCATCCTTTTCATTTTTGATATTGGTAATTTATTTTTCTTCTTTCTCCTTTCAAATCCAATTAAATAGTCATTTTTTTTGATATTTTCTTCCTTTTAAAATAAAAACAAACTTGGTTTTCATCCATTTATTTCTTATTCATTCAATCATTATTTATTTACTTATTTTTATTTATTATTGATGGTTTTTATATTTTTAATTTTCTTAATCTTTCTTTAGATATTCACGAATTTGAAGCTGGTGATTAATTGGAAATTTTTAAGGTTAAAGTAAATTTAAAAGAAAAATAGATCCCCAAAAAGTAAAATAAAATTTGAAGAAAGAGTCTTTAGAGACTTTTGATATCTTGATGCACTATATTCTGAATATTAAATGTTAAATATATTGAATAAAATATATTTTCTTTAGCATGACCTAATACAATTATTATAGTTAAACATGTTAGGACATTAGAAACATACAAAAATAGATAGAGACAGAGACACATATATGTATGTATACATATATATGTATGTAGATGTGATTACTATGTGTATACACATACATAAACATAAACTTTTAAAAGTCACAATATTCATAATTTTAAAAGCAATGAAATAAGTATAGATGGGCTGTTTTAATATGATATGAAGCATACATTAATATAGACATATATTCATATATGTGAATATGTACATATTCATATATATTAAATAAGTAACTATATTTGCAATGGGGAAAAACCAAAACCTTTCTGGGTAAATGTAAGGATAAAATAAAGATCTGCTTTATCTGCTATATTTGAAATAATTTTAGAGATATCCATTATAAAAATCCAAGAAACATTCGTTAAAATATGAAGATTGGTAAAGAATTCACTTCTTTTTCCTTGATTTGGTCACTTTTTAAAAACTTCCATATCATCAGTAAAACAAACAAACAAACAAACAAAAACTAATTGGTGCATTTAATAGTTTAAATTAAGTGGGAGAATACAAAATGAATCCATAAAAATCATGATTATTTCTATATAGCAGTCATCAATAAAAATTTATTAAACACCAGATATTGCCAGATATTGTGCTAAGCAGTGTACTTTCTAATTAGTAAGGGGCAATAAAAGATAAGGGAAAAAATAGAAAGGGAAACAATTCTAAATATCAACAAAATGAACAATAATTTGGGGATTTGATCCAAGTTATATTTAATACTATTTAATACTTACATTGATACAATTATAGAACAATATTTTTTAAGAGAACACAATTTAAAATGAATTGCTGTCAGTAATTAGAATTTTTATTATCAGTCATGGAATTATGAATTGGCATGATGCCCCCCAAAACATTCATTACATTCTATTCTATGATAAATTTCTAATATAGACGTTTCTTAAATATAAAATATATCATAAAAAAGTAAGAATATTGATTTCTTTCTCAAATAAAAATAAAGAAAACTTTAAACAATGAGATAATTTTCTTTTCATGAAATTTCAAAGTTTTTCACAAATTAAATCAATGTAGTTAAGATAAGAAGTAAAATTATTGGGATTTTTTTCCATCAGGCATCAGATAAAGTTTCGTTAGCAAAGGTATTAGTAGTTTAAAAGAAATGTTTAAAACAAAAAGACATTTTCCAAATTAAAAAAACAAAAACAAAAACATTAAGGAATATGAATAGGGGGGTGGGGCAGAGCCAAGATGGAGGAGAGGACGCACAATTCTTTCTGAGCTCTCCTGCTTCTCTCACATGACTTATGAAATTCAGCCTCTGAATTATTGCTAGACTGTCAGAACCCATGAATATTGGGAATGTAACACATTAGCAACAGAAGATAATCTCGAAGATCACCACAACAGGTTTGTTTTCATTGTGCATGGGTATGGGAGGAGGAAGGTGTAGGCATAGGCAGGCAGGCAGGCAGGCAGAACATGAAGGCCAGCACACAGCAGACCAGGCTGAAGCTCAAGTTGATGCACTGAGGTCCCAAGCACGTGAGGTTAAATAGTAATTGGACCATACTCTATTAATATACAAGCTTGGAGAAAGAATGGTCCCCACCCACTCTTTGTGCAAGTTCTGAT
This sequence comes from Sarcophilus harrisii, assembly GCF_902635505.1. Taxonomy (NCBI): domain Eukaryota; kingdom Metazoa; phylum Chordata; class Mammalia; order Dasyuromorphia; family Dasyuridae; genus Sarcophilus; species Sarcophilus harrisii. The sequence goes on along the minus strand of NC_045426.1, from coordinate 566,976,570 downwards.
GTGTTGTATAGGAAATGACGATTTTGGTGGGTGGAGGCAGAGGGGCAGAGAGAGAGGCAGAAGGAGACTGCTGGCTGGTTCCTGTTGCAGCTGTTCACATTGCTGTCGTGATCCCCCTTCACCTCCACAAAGAATAAAGATTGAAGATTTTTCCCTTAACCTGAATTCCTGACTCCAGCTGATTTTAAAATATGCGGTCATCACAACTAAGAGTCACAAAAAGGATTACTCAGGATCTAGCAGCATCCACATTAAAGGATGGAAGGACCTGGAATCCGATATTCCAAAAGGCAAAGAAACTTGGAATGCAGCCAAGAATAAACAACCCAGCAAAACTAGGTATTTTCTTTGAGATAAGAAGATGGGTATTCAATAAAACAGGTGAATTCCATTTGTTTCAGATGAAAAAACCAGAGCCAAACAAAAACTTTGACCTCCAAAAATAGGACTCAAGAGAAGCATAAAAGGCAAAAAGAACTCTTGAGAACTGTATTTCTGCTATGGGTATACATAGAGAGTACCTGTATAATTTGATTTTATATATTAAAAAGGATCTAGAGATGGAAAGTGGATTGTACCAGAAAAAGGGAAAAGTGGAGGTAAAAAGAGGGAAACTATGTCTCACAAAGAGGCAAAGGAAACCTAGTACATCTGAGAGAAAGAAGGGAGAGGATGAACATTGTGTGAATCTTACTCTCATCAGATTTAGCTCAAAGACAAAATATTATACATACTTGCTTTACAGAGAAATTTCTTCCACCTCTTTGAAAACTGGGAGAGGAAAAGCAAAAAGGGAAGGGGTAAACTAAATAGAAATGAATACAGAAATAGTAGAGGAAAGGTTTAAGAAAAGGTGAGAGAATCTAAGGGGGAAGGAGGGATTATAAAGAGGGAGGGCTGTGTGAGGCAAGTGGTGCCCATAAGTTTAATCCTGGGGAGGGAGGTAAGGGGGAAAGGAAAGAAAAAAGCATGATATGGGGATAACAAGATGGCAGGAAATACAGAATTAGTAGTTTTAACTATAAACGTGAATGGGGTTAACTCTCCCATAAAGTGGAAGCAGATAATAGACTGGATTAAGGCAGAATCCTACAATATGTTGTTTACATAAAACACATTTAAAGCAGAGTGATATATACAGAGTAAAGGTAAAAGGCTGGAGCAGAATCTATTATACTTCAGATAAAGTTAAAAAAGGTAGGGGTAGCTATCCTGATCTCAGATCAAGTAAAAGCAAAAATTGATCTAATTAAAAGAAATAAGAAAGGAAACTATATCTTGCTAAACATATATGCATCAAGCGGTATAGCAGCTAAATTCCTAAAGGAGGAGTTAAGAGAGCTGCAAGAAGAAATACATAGCAAAACTATAATAGTGGGAGATCTCAACCCTACACTCTCAGAACTAGATATATCAATCCACAAAATAAATAAGAAAGAAGTTAAAGAGGTGAATAGACTATTAGAAAAGTTAGGTATGATAGTTATTTGGAGAAAACTGAATGGTGACAGAAAGCAATACACTTTCTTCTCAGAATTTCATGGAACCTATACATAAACTGACCATATATTAGGACATAAAGACCTCAAAATCAAATGCAGAATGGTAGAAATAGTAAATGCATCCTTTTCAGATACCAATGCAATAAAAACAACATTCCATAAAAAGCCAGGGGAAAATAAATCAAAAAATAATTGGAAACTAAATAATCTCATCATAAAGAATGAATGGGTGAAACAGCAAATCATAGACACAATTTATAATTTCACCCAAGACAATGACAATATTGAGAAAACATGCTAAAATTTGTGGCATACAGCCAAAGTGATAATAGAGGAAATTTTATATCTTTATAAGCTTACTTGCATAAAACAGAGAAAGAGAAGATCAATGAATTAAGCTTCTAACTTTAAAAAAAAATACTAGAAAAAGAGCAAATTAAAAACTTCCAAACACTAAACTTAAAATTCTAAAAATTAGAGAGATTAATAAAATTGAAAGTAAAAATAAAAACTACTGAATTAATAAATAAAACTGAGTTGGTTTTATGAAAAAAATAACAAAATAAATAAACCTTTGGTAAATTTGATTAGAAAAAAAGGAAAAAGGAAAGTCAAATTGTTAGTCTTAAAATTAAAAGGAAGAACTTTCCACAAATGAAGAGGAAATTAGAGCAATAATTAGGACTTACTTTGCCCAACTTTATGCCAATAAATTTGATAACCTAAATGAAATGGATGAATACTTTCAAAAATATAGGTTCCCCAGATTAACACAACAAGAAAGGGCCATTTTAGAAAAAGAAATAGAAGAAACTATTAACTCCCTAAGAAACCATCTCCAGAACCAGATGGATTTATAGGTAAATTCTACCAAACATTTAAAGAACAATTAACTCCAATGCTATATAAACTATTTGAAAAATTAGGGAATGAAGGACTCTTACCAAATTCCTTTTATGACACAGACATGATACTGATACCGAAAGCAGGTAGGATAAAAACAGAGAAAAAATACTATAGAGCAATCTCCTTAATGAATATTGATGCAAAAATGTTAAATGAAATATTAACAAAAAGATTACAAAAAATCATCCCCAGGATAACACAATATGACCAAGTAGGATTTATTCCAGGAATGCAGGGCTGGTTCAATATTAGTGTAATGTTCTCTGTTTCAGTTTTCTTGGGGTCTCTGGGAGTAGCCTTTGTTTTAGTTCAGTAATCACCATGAGAACAGCCAGGTGTTAAAGTCCAAAAGTCTTTATTGTCTCCTTGCCTGATGCTGGGCAGCTTTCTGGAGAGCTTTTCAATCTGGCCTTGGTTTTAGTGGGGGAAGTGCAGGAGGCCAGGCAGCCACCAGGAGCCTGAATGAAGATGAAAGGAATGTCTCTCTCCTTGGCTCCAAGAGCTTCTGTTATAATTATCCTCTGTGGCTCTTAGTCCCTGCTTATATGCTCCACACTGAGCATAAACCAGTCATTATACCTCTAAGAACCCATTATTTGTTGTAAGATTAAATCAACCATACTGAACCATACTAAACTAGATAACCATTGTCTCATCAATTCCTCTTAGTTAGTACCTTGTAAACATCCTTGTTTCAAGTTCAGAGTTCTCGCACATAACATATTAGGAAAACTTTTAGGATAATTGACTATATCACTAACCAAATTAACAAAAAAAAAAAAATGATCATCTCAATAGATACAGAAAACACATTTGATAAAATCCAACAGCCATTTCTATTAAAAACATTAGAGAATATAGGAATAAATGGACTTTTCTTTAAAATAGTCAGTAGCATCTATCTAAAACAATCAGTAAGAATCATATGTAATGGGGATAAACTGGAACCATTTCCAATAAGATCAGGAATAAAACAGTGTTGCCCACTATCACCATTAATCTTAAATATTTTATTAGAAATGTTAGTTTTAGCAATGAGATGAAAAAGAGATTAAAGGAATTAGAGTAGGTAATGAGGAAACCAAATTATCACTCTATGAAGATGATATGATAATATACTTAGAGAACTTTAGAGAATCAACTAAAAAACTATTAGAAATAATCTACAACTTTATCAAAGTTGCAGGATACAAAACAAATCCACATAAATCATCAGCATTTTTATACATCGCTAAAAAATCCAACAGCAAGAGATACAAAGAGAAATTCCATTTAAAATAGCTGTTGATAGTATAAAATATTTGGGAATCTATATGCCAAGGGAAAGTCAGGAAATATATGAGCAAAACTGCAAAACACTTTCCACACAAAGTCAGATCTAAACAATTTGAAAAATATCAAGTGCTGTTGGATAGATTGAGCGAATATAATAAAGATGATAATAATCCCTAAACTAATCTATTTATTTAGTGCTATGCCAATCAAACTCCCAAAAAACTATTTTACTGACCTAGAAAAAATAAGAACAAAATCATCTGGCATGACAAAAGATCAAGAATTTCAAGGGAACTAATGAAAAAAAAAATCAAATGAAGGTGGCCTAGCTGTACCATATATAAAACTTATTATAAAGTAACGATCATGGCAACCATTTGGTACTGTCTAAGAAATAGATTAGTTTCACAGGACAAAATTGTCAATAACTATAGCAATCTAGTGTTTGACAAATTTTTGCTGTCAAAAGTCTCCTTTCTTTCCATATAGTTCTGTGAGTATGCAAAATATGAAAAGCATATTTGGAGTCTGTAAAGATGTTCACTCTCATTCCTTTCCCCAATTCTAAAATTCTTGTTAGGGCAAAAATGCTCTGAAGCTGGTGCGGGGTTAGGATCTCCAATGGTTGGCTTAGGGTGAGCTTAGGAGCTTCCTCAGGTAGAAGGGCTGTGGCTGTTAGTTCTAAGTCAGGAGGGTCACACAAAGACACCAACTTTCTTTGAAAAGTAAACAAGGGGTCTGGGATAAGGTTCAGGAACCTGAGTCAAGACCCCTAGAGCCTAGCCCCGCCTTCCATCACCATACAGAATAAGAAGGCTTTAGGTAGGGCTAAGGCTGGGCAAGAGATTTGTTTAGCTTTCAGGGTCTTAATCAGACTGATAAGATAGGCCTTTAAACAAAGCACCTTCATAGCTCTGGGTAGGAGAGGTGGAGCTGGAAGTTTAGGATTGGTTTGACCATAGTCAGAGAAGCTTCTCTGGTGGGGCTGTAGCTCAAGATATCATCTAACCCATATTGACCATGTTTTTTGGTGGTGGTGGGGGTATGTTCCCCTAGATTTGCCCCTTTAAGGGCAAAAAGAAATTGTGTCTTTAGCAATGGTATACAAAAGAAAGTATCTAAGGTACTTTTAAGATCTAAGTAGAAAACCATTTTGTTCCCTGGGATACTTGTAATGGGCTCATGGCTTCTACTGACCATTTACTTTGATCATAGAAATTTGATATAAGTAAGAAAAGCAGGGACATGAGTATAATAGCATCAAAACAGGTCCTTCAGGCCTCAAACTGAGAGCATATACATGACGGGATAACGCAACTTTAGATCTGTTTGACAGCCAATCATACAGTAATAATTAGCCAGACTCAGTAATGATCAGGTGGGGAAAACAAAGAAACAGAACTGGGAAACTGAGTCAGAAGGATCCTACATTAAGCAGAGACTAAGGTTGTGACCTCCTATATTTTGCCCAGATAAGTCCTCCACTTAGACATTTCAGGAAGGCGGAAACTGAGTGGATGCCCATCAACTGGAGAATGGCTAAATAAATTGTTGTATATGAATGTTGTGGAATATTATTATTCTATAAGAAATGACCAGCAGGATGATTTCAGAAATGCCTGGAGAGACTTGCAGGAACTGATGCTAAGTTAAATGAGCAGAACCAGGAGATCACTGTGCACAGCAACAACAAGATTATACAATGATCAATTCTGATGGACATGGCTCTTTCCAACAATGAGATGATTCAGGCCAGTTCTAATGATCTTGTGTTGAAGAAAGTCATCTGCATCCAGAGAGAGAACTGTGGCAACTGAGAGTGGATCACTGATTGCCTATATTGGATTTGCATAAATTTTTATCATGTTTAATATATATTGGATTATTTGCCATCTAGGAGAGGAGATGGGGAGAAGAAGGGGAAATTGGAACACAAGGTTTTGCAAGAGTCATTGGTGAAAAATTATCCTTCCATATGTTTTGAAAATAAAAAGCTTCAATAAAAAAAAAGTTTATTCAGAACTTACACACATAGGAGCTTTTGCTTAACATGTTTTATGTGTTTAAACTTATCCTTGTGCAAAGGATCCATCATTAAACAAGCTTATAGATTCTTAGTAAACACATTCCTTGTTTAGAAACTATAAATCCCAAACAGACTCATTTCTCAGAGCTGATGATCTTGCTTACCCTGATATTTTCAAGAAAATTTGACAAGTTTATAAATTAAGGGGAGTTGACAGAGACCTCAGAGAAGGGGCTGAACTTGCTGTTGCCCACCCCAACTATTCTTAGTGCTTTCATGGGCTATGCTGATTGGCACCTCCCCATACTCTGTTTGAAGGGGGGAAAGGTGTTGCACACCTCATACTTGGAGATAAACTGACAAGACTTAACATGAGGACAAATTTTCCTAAGTAATAGCCAAATAGTCTTAGTTGTAATTTCTATACCCTTAAATGAGTTTCCCTTTTGTTTTAGGGGAAAAAAAACAAGACAATCCTTAAAATTTAGATAGAATATATTTTAAAAATTGACAACTTAAGTTAATGAAATTCCCTAAATTCTGATTAAATGTCCTGGACAAACTGTGTTGCAATTTGATTATTTCCCAATCTATACAAATCATTTGTCTTTTTGTGAGCCAGGAAAAGGGTTAAGGTGCCAGTTTTTACTGAAGGGATCTCAGAAGTTTGACTCAAGAAAACTAGAGCTTTTAAAGCAGTGGCAAACTGCTTTTCTGTTTTCCTAAATTCCAAAACTCTTCTGTTAACACTATCGGTGCAAATAGATTACATTTTACACATCCCTTCAGTGGGCTTTAATTATAACTCCCTTAAAATTGCTTTTATTATCATATCTCAGACAAATTTCTAAATTACTTCACACACACATAGAAATAATTTATCTGTTGGTCACATCTAAAAAACCCATACAATTATCAAATATGAAGCAATTATATCCAATAAAGCAGTTAGCATTTATATAGCACATTTTATGCCTAAGAACTTTTGCAATCATGTAGTCTTCACAACAACTAATATTTCTCTTTACAAATCAAAAACCTGAGCAGAGATAAAATAATTTGCCATAAATTACATACCTAATACGTATCCACAATTGAGACAGAAAATGGTGGTCTTACCAAATGCAAAGGCTGACAGGCTTCTCCCTTCATACTGCCACGCTCATGGTGCCAGTGGTACCTGATTTCTTCCCAGGCAGTTCCTGGACAGAACCTGCTAAAAACCAGGGTGACAGGTGCCAGAATTTTCCTTCAATTGTAGTTTCAGGTGCCAGGGTCCAGGGAATGCTGACTATGAAACCCAGCCCCCACCCCATTCCCATTCCTCCCAAGCTGGAGCTTCAGCTGGAGTCCCTTGACTGTTTTCATGTGTTTGGGCACCTCCCCAATGGAGTCCCTATGGTTTTGCTTCCCCTATTTCTACAGATGAGGCAGAATTTGAATTTGAATCTGATCTGAGATGAGAAGGGTTAGCAAACAGAGGTACTTGGGCTATACTGATCTTGTTAGCAATTCCCACAACTGAGATACACTCTGTGGAGTGGAGTGGAGAGGATGTCTTAATATCTTCTGGGAAGCTTTCCCAAAGGAACAGAATGGGGACTCCAGATAAGATAGTAGTCAAGGAAGGGTCGGCAAAAAGTTGCTATTTACCTAGTTTGTTTTTCCTTTTTCACTTCTTTCTGAATGGGGTAAATTCCTGGAATTATCCCCAGTGTTTCACGAATTTTTTTTTACAATCTTAAAATGACTAATAGACAAATGTGTTAATCATTGCTTTTAAAATTTTGAGAATCTGCTAAGGTGTTATTTTAATTTTAATTAGCTAACTTTATTTCTATAGCTCCTATTGGCCAGAGTTGAAGTCCACAGAAAAAAAAAAAGTTAGGCTTTTTAAGAAAATTTCCCAGCATTCTAACTACAACATAGAGGGTCTTTTTTTTTTTTTCCTTGTTGTTTTGTTTTTTGTTGTTATCATTGTTTTGGTTTTTTGCTGGTTGTGTTTTAAATCTTTCCAGGTAACAAAATCTACCTTGTTGGAATCTTTACAAATTGTTAAGTCATTAGAGTTGATAGAGACAATAATTATCTAATTTAGCATGGTTCAGTATGATTGATTTTTATCTTCCAAGGAGATGTTATAGGTCAGAAGAAACAAGGTACTAAGTACAACTGATAGAAACAATGCTTGTGTTCATACCTTTAGAGAGCTCATATAAGCAAGAAGTATTTAAATACTTATTGGAGTTCACACGTTTGGGAGATTTCAGGGTTTAGTATGAGATATCCAAATTCACACCTCCCTTAATCCCAGCCTCTGGAGGAGTCAACCTTTGGGAGATCATATATATTGAAGCTCTTAGAGCTTCAACTTAGTTATTTCAGAACATTGTTAGGGGTTGGAGAGGAGCACTCTGGGAGATTGATAGCCAGGAGCACTCTGGGAGATATGGAAGCCCACAAGCCCTCTCTCAGAGGCAAGAGAGATTCATTACAACTTTCACCTTGGTGCTGGCTGGAGGCTGAAAAAAGCAGAGGCAGAAGCAAAGGACAAAGCTGCAAGAGCTCTTAGAACCAAGGAGAGAAAGAGAGGCCTCTACGAAAAACTAACCGGGCTATATTGGAGACAATAAAAGATCAGAACTTTTAGCACCTGGCTGCATTTGGGTGATTATTTACTTTCAACTGAAACTAAGGCTGCCTCCAGAAAACTTCCCCAAGAAACCTGCTCCCAGAGAGAACCATTATATTTTAAAGAAGAAAAACACCACACTACCTCATAGAACAAACATGACACAAACATTCTGCACAGAGACATAGACAAAATGACATGAAAAAGGATTGTCCCATCATTGTCCAAAGCCATAAAATTTTGCCAAAAGCTATCCTACAGCACTTCCATCAGAGAAGGTGAAAGAGTAGCAGAGCTTCCCTGGGAACTTTGCCAAAAATTTGCAAGAATTTCTAAGTCTGGGAATCCCTAGCCAAGGAAAACTTACTTAATGTGTAGTTCATGACAACTAACACAAGCCTTCTCCTAGTGGTTTGGGGTGGCCCACCATAAAATTATGAAAGAAAAAATGGGGAGCTTACCTTGACAGGGAGGGAATCAAACTAGGGGAAGCCAAACTCTCCTGATACCAGGCCACCAAATTTGAGGGTGGGAAATGGACATCAAAAATTTGAGATCAGTGGAATAGGTTAGGTTCAAGGGACAAAACAGTCAACAACTATAGCAACCTAGTCTTTGACAAACCCAAAGACCCCAGCTTTTGGGATAAGAACTTACTGTTTGATAAAAATTGCTGGGAAAATTGGAAACTAATATGGCAGAAACTAGGCATTGATCCACACTTAACACCGTACACCAAGATAAGGTCAAAATGGGTTCATGACCTAGGATAAAGAATGAAATTATTAATAAATTAGAGGAAAAGATAGTTTACCTTCAGACCTGGAAGGGGAAGGACTTATGCAAAGAAGACCTAAATCATTAATTGACACAAAATAGAAAATTTCATATACAAACGAAAATTTTTGTAAAAACAAAATTAATGGAAAAGATTAGAAGGAAGCAAAAACTGGGAAAATAATTTTTGTCAAAGGTTCTGATAAAGGGTATTTCCAAAAATATATAGAGAATTAACCAATTATAAAAAATCGCCATTCTCAAATTGAAATCAGATGAACAGACACCCTCAGATAAGAAATTGAAACTATTTCTAGTCATAAGAAAAGATGTCCAAGTCATTATTAATCAGAAAAATGCAAATTAAACAACTCTAAGATACACTACACACCTGTCGATTTTCAAGATGACAGGAAAAAAATAATGATGAGTGTTGGGATGAAAAACTGGGAATTGATGCATTGTTGGTGGAGTTTGAATGAATCCAACCATTCTGGGAGCAATTTGGAACTATGCTCAAAAGAATAAACGGATACCCTTTGATCCAGCTTATTACCGGGCTTATATACCAAAAGACTAAAGAAGGAAAGGAACTGTATGTACAAATGTTTGTGGCAGCCCTTTTGTGGTAGAATGGAAACTGAGGATGCCCATATTGGAGAAGGTGAATAAATTGTGGTATATGAATATTATGGAATATTATTTTCTGTAAGAAATAACCAACAGGATGATTTCAAAAGGCCTGGGAGACTTAACGAACTGATGCTGAGGAAATGAGAGGACTAGGAGATCATTATATACTTCAACAAAATTATATGATGACCAGCCCGATGGACCCCACCTCAGAATGAGATCAACCAAATCATTTCCAATGGAGCAGAATGAACGAATTAACACCCAAGAAAGAACTCGGGATGACTAAAACCATTAAATCGAATTCCAACTCTATTTATGCCCACCTGCATTTTTTGATTTCCTTCACAAGCTAATTGTACAAATTTGAGTCTGATTCTTTTGTACAGCAAAATAACAGTTTGGTCATGTATACTTATTGTGTATCTAATTTATATTTTAATATATTTAACATCTACTGGTCATCCTGCCATCTGGGGAAAGAGTGGGGGGTAAGAGGTGAAAATTGAACAAGAGGTTTGGCAATTATTAATGCTGTAAAGTTACTCATACATATAACCTGTAAATAAAAGGGTATTAAATTAAAAAAAAATTTTGAGATCACAGACTGGTATTGCAAGATGTCTCAAAAGAATTTGCAGGCTTGAACCCATTTCCTAGTCAAAGGGCAAAGTTTATTGTAATTGTATGGCTTATAATGCCATTACAAGCAGGCTGAATTCCAAAAGAAATTGGCAAAATCCTAAGAGACAAGAGACCCTTTTATCTAGTTTTCTATTATTGACATACTGATTCTATGGCCCAGAGGAGTAGTCTCTTCTGGAATTGGGTTATTACTGACCAACAGATTATCTGACAGTCAGCAATGAACTGAGGAATGATCAATTCACTATTGTTTCAGGAGTTTGATCTATGGGATTATCCTGAGGCAAGAAACTATCTGACTGAGGAGTGGTTTATTCAGAATCAGACAAATTGAGCATGGGAGTTTCCTGGGGCAAACTCCAAAGCCAGAAGACTTAGGCCTACTGACTTATTATTAGAACAGAAGTTCTCCCAAAATCAAGGGACTGCAATGCTATATTACATCAGGTTGAGTCTTGTTCTGCAGCTGGAGTCCCTTGACTGTTTTCATCAAAATACTGTTGTTGGAAAACAGAGTTGGATATCTGAAAATTGGCTGAAATTTACATTTCTTGGTGTCCATTTTTATAAAAGATTCTCTATCTGAGATAAAGCAGATTTTTTTTTCTGCATGAAAAAAAAAGGATGTTTTGATAGGCATTATTTCATCTTCTTACTAGTTTTAATGCTTTTTCAGAATTAAAGGTTTAATCCTATGATTTTTTAGCTTTTAATTACTGTGCTTTCCCATTGCTATGTACCCCGAACTATTTTTTCTGTCCTAAAATATCCTCCTTCCCTTCTTTCTTTCCTTCCTTCCTTCCTTCTTTCCTCCCTTTATTCTTTCCTTTCTTTTTTCCTTCTCTCTGTCTCTCTGTCTTTTTCTCCCTTTTGTCTCCCTCTCTCTTCCCTTTTCATTCTCTCTTCCTTTCTGTCTATTAATTACATGGGTATGTTAAGGGTGATTTACAAAAGAAACCAAGAGATCAGGGATTTTGAAGGCTATGAAGAAAACTACTAGTCAGAGCCTGGTTGAAACCTCCACTAGGATGCCTTAACTGTAATGGCAGAAACTGAGGCAAGATAGAAATTAGAGTGTTTTTAATATTTTATTTGAGAGAGAGAGAGAGATTGTGTTGGGGGTTTGTTGCCCTCAGGGCTAATGTCTTAAAGCATCCAGCAGGGAATGTGAGTTTCCCATGAAATATATATACACATGGTTCTAAGCTTGGGTAGAGCAAGGCAGGGGCAGAGTCAGAACACTGAGAGTGGGAATTTCCAAGAAACAGACCATCAATTCGGTTCTGACAGGTTGGAGGATAGGACCATAAGTTCTTACAAATTGGGAGTAAAGGAGATAGTCAAACTAGAGCTAGGAAGTCTGAAGAGATGGAGATAGACAATGCCAATTAGCTATCTGAGATAGGACATCTGGAGTTTTATCTTTTGGAATGTCAGATCTCCACAGTTCTAATTATCTCAATCCTAATGATTAGGAAAACAGGGGTTTAACCAGGCGGATTGAGGCAGAACAATTCAAGGAACTGAGGCAGGACAATAAAAGGGAACTGTGGCATAACATATCCTAAGCTAGTTTTAATGAAATGAAGGATGCTGCTGATAGAACTATTTTCTGATTTTCTGTAGAAGAAAGGTAGAAGAGGTCACTATAAAATGAAAAGGACAATAAATTTGGAAAAAAATAAAGGAATTTTTTTTTTAATTTCAGGCAACTGTGCAAGTCATTTAAATGGCAGACAATACAGAGACATCTATGATTTTAGAAGTGGGTTTTTAAAAGGGTCATTTAAAAAACAGTCTTGCAAGGTAAGAAGTGTTTTGATGATTTATACCTCACCTTGTAGCCAAGCTTATCACCTCTGAGGAGTTAAGTGACTATTTCCCCTTTGTCACTCCCTTCCCTGGCACTGAAGAATTAATTGCTTTCGGGGTGGAGCCAAGATGGTGGAGAAGACACACACAACTTTCTAAGCTCTTCTCTTACCCTCTTTATCAGTATTATATCAAGCCTCAAAAATAGTCTTGACTGCTACAATTCGTAAAGATAAGAAGTAGAACAACTCACCAGCCAAAGAAAATCTGCAGTCTCGCCAAAAAAGGTTGGTTCCGGGGCCAGGGGGGAGACCAGCACAGACTGGGAGAGAAATTAGGTTCTGAGGAGAGCCTCAAACCGAAAGTGAAAGCACAGATCTCAGCACAAGCGAGCAGCCCCAACCCGCAGTATGGGGCTTTTCCTTGGGGCAGTTGTGATCCTGCACAGCAGGAGGACACAGCCCGGGTTAGCCTCCAATCTGCGCAGTGGGGAGCTCTGCTTGGGGCCATAGAGCTTTTCCAGGGTCGATTTGCATCAGGCTGAGACGCTGGGGCAGAGTTCTTTGCATTCTGCGGTCAGCTGCTAATACTCACAGTCCCACAAGAGGCTCCAGCCTGGGGCAGTGACACTTTCACCCCTTAGTCTCTAGCCGAGAGCAATCACTAAACCACACAACCCAACTGGGCACTTCCATAGCTCGGCCAGTGCTCAATCCACTTCCTGTTGGGGGAAGGGAAAACTCTCACTCAGAGCACTCCCATACCTCGGAGCCGGAAATCGGTTTACATCTCTCCCTGCTCTGCAGAGGAAGTTGGTAACCCCCTTGCCTAGGAGACATACCCTAAAGGTTTTAAAACATGAATAAAAAGATGAAAAGAACTATCGACAGCTTCTATGCAGAAAAAGAGCAGGTCAGCAAACCTGAAGAGACCTCAAACAGCAAAAATGCATCAGACTGTCCTCCATTACATGATGCTCTCATAGAAGAGACCATTAAAAGTCTCAAAAGAGAGTTAGAAGATAAATGGGGAAAGGAAAGAGAAGCCTTACAAGAGAGCAACAATTTCCTGAAATACGAATTGGAAAAAATAAAGAATTCACTAGAAAAGTAGGATTTGCAATTGGAAAAGACAAAGAACTCAGCTAAGAAAGTAGGATCTGTGAATTGAAAAGAAAATAATTGCTAAAAAAAAATTAGTGAAATGGAAAAAAATTCCACAGACTAAAACAATACATTTAAAACTCAATTGACATATACAGAAAGAAGTAAAAAAAGCTAATGAAGAAAATAATTTTTAAAAATTAGAACTGAACAAATAGAAACTAATGATTCATTGAGACAGCAAGAATCAGTCAAGCAAAAACAAAAAATGACAAACTGAAAAACCATGAATTATCTACTTGCAAAAACGACAGACTTGGAAAATAGATCTAGGTGAGATAATCTGAGGATTATTGACTTTCCAAAAACTATGATGAAAAAAGAGTCTAGATACTATTTTACAAGAAATCATCAAAGAAAACTGCCCAGATGTAATAGAATCAGAAGGTAAAATAGGCATTGAAAGAATTCACTCGAACACCTTCTGAAAGAAACCCTAAAATAAAACCCCAAGGAATATTGTGCCAAATTTCAGAACTATCAGATTAAGGAAAAAATTTTACAAGCAGCCAAAAACCATTTAAATACCGAGGTGCCACAATAAGATCACCCAAGATCTGGCTCACTCCACATTAAAGGACTGAAGGCCAGGAATCTGATATTCCAAAAGGCAAAAGAACTTGGGATGCAGCCAAGAATAAACTACCCAGCTAAGCTGAGCATTTTCTTCCAGGCAAGAAGAGGGACATTTAATGAAACAAATGAATTCCATTTATTTCTGAAGAAAAAACCAGAACTAAACAAAAAATTTGATCTCCAACCATAGAACTCAAGAGATGCAGAAAAGGTAAAATAACTCTTGAGAATTGTATTTCTGTTGTGGACATACAAAAAGAATACATGTATAATTTGATTGTACTGATATAACATAAAAAAGGGAAGTAGATATGGAAAAGGAAAGAAAAGATTAATGAATTGGGCTTGCAACTAAAAAAAACTAAAAAAAGACCAAATTAAAAACCCCAATCAAATACTAAATTTGAAATTCTAAATTAAAAGGAGAAATTAAAAATATTGAAATTAAAAAACTATTGAACTAATTAATAAAACTAAGAGTTGAGTCTATGAAAAAGCCAATAAAATAGATAAGCCTTGGTAAATCTGATTAGAAAAGGAGGGAGGAAAATGAAATTAGTAGTCTTAAAAATGAAAAGGGAGAACTTTCCACCAATGAAGAGGAAATTAGAGAAATAATAAGGAATTATTTTGCTCAACTTTATGCCAATAAATTTGATAACGTAAGTTAAATGGATGACTACCTCCAAAAATATAGACTTCCCAGACTAACAGAGGAGGAAGTAAATTGCTTGAATAGTCCCATTTCAGAAAAAAGAAATAGAACAGGGAATTAAACAACTCCCTAAGAAAAAATCCCCAGGACCAGATGGATTTATATGTGAATTTTACCAAACATTTAAAGAACAATTGGCCCCAATGCTATATAAATTATTTGATAAAATAGAGAATGAAGGAGTCCTACCAAATTCCTTCTATGACATAGACATGGTACTGATACCTAAACCAGGTAGGCTGAAGACAGAGAAAGAAAATTATAGACCAATCTCCCTAATGAATATTGATGCTAAAATCTTAAATAAGATATTAGCAAAAAGACTACAGAAATCATCTCCAAGATAATACACTATGATCAAGTAGGATTTATACCAGGAATGCAGGGCTGGTTCAATATTAGAAAAC